>NC_050186.1:23856291-23891291 GCF_008315115.2 Sander lucioperca | reverse complement strand
GGGGAGGGGGTCTGGGTGTCCTCCCCCAGGACATTCTGAAGAAATGACTTCAATTCCTGCATTCTGATACATTTTTAGGCACCAATTTATGGTAACAATGTCAATATTTATTGCAAGGAAATCACAAAATTCTGGTGGCAGGTAACAATTCAAAATACAAAATATAATGGAATATTATTATATTCAGTAGTCCAGTAAGGAGGCTTTCACATCCGGGACATGGGCCGGATACGACAACACTTGACCCTAAAGTCCAGTTGTTTGTAGGATTGACTTAGGCTACTTAATCAGTGATGTTGAATATAGCCTAGAGTGTAACGACCACCACAGTTCATACATACATGTGAACCGCGGATTAATTGCAGAGTTTAACCTTCATAGTGTAAAACTACTACGTGAATGGGGCACAGCAGAAAGACAGAGCAGAGTGACGCTGCTTGTTCAGGGTTTTCATGTGTTCTCCTATAGGCCTACACTTCACATCAGGCGTTAAAACCAACTGTACCGGATTAGACTACTATTTAACGCGATAACGAGACGTTTTTAACCGCTAATAAAACTGTCTCAATTTAATAATGATGCCGTCAGACGGCCGCGCGGACAGACAGCAGTTGGAGTTCCGGCAGAGCTCTGCGCCGGTCAGCAGCGGCTTCTCACTGTGCAGCCGGTCCCCCAGAGCAGCATGATCACCGGGAGGGTCCGGTCCAGCCTGAACCCTGCAAACAGAGATCCCGTTTGAAGGTGACGTGCTTGATTTTGACTGAACGTCTCAATTTAAGTAACCTCTGATCGGGTCGTAGTAAATTAAGTACACTAAGTTTAAGATTAGGTGTTGGTCATTCTCAACACCTTTATTCCTCACTGCAACTTCAACGTCATCTGCTACGTCGCTTCAGCTTGCATTGCCAACATAAAATAAAAATATTGTCCCGTTGTCGGCTTCAGCTAAGAAGATAGTTCGCCCCCACACGTCCAAAATTCTTCTTCAGATAACCTTCCGCAACGATTGTAGGCTCTTTGGTGGAGCTCTGCTCTGGATGAAGTTACATCGTGACAAATTAATGGACCACTTGAGGAGTGATATGAAGACATGAGTCAGAGGCACAAAACACGTTGACAGCAGTGGCCGGTCATTATGTTTACCAACACCCCCGACCTGTGCCTTGCGACAAACTACAGACACACAAACTACAGACACACGAAGTACAGACACACGAAGTACAGACACACAAACTACAGACACACGAAGTACAGACACACAAACTACAGACACACAAACTACAGACACACAAACTACAGACACACGAAGTACAGACACACGAAGTACAGACACACGAAGTACAGACACACAAACTACAGACACACAAACTACAGACACACAAACTACAGACACACGAAGTACAGACACACGAAGTACAGACACACAAACTACAGACGCACGAAGTACAAACGCCACGAAGTAAAGACGAAACGAAGTACAGACGAAACGAAGTACAGACACACGAAGTACAGACGACACAAAGTACAGACACACGAAGTACAACGCACAAAGTACACACGCTCTCTGTACCCGAACCCCTAGGGGTACTTCGTAGTACTGCAGGGGATACGTGCAGCTCTAGAGCCCCCTGCTCTGGCGTTCCCCCTCTCATTCCCCCTGCTCTGGTGTTCCCCCTCTCATTCCCCCTGCTCTGGCGTTCCCCCTCTCATTCCCCCTGCTCTGGTGTTCCCCCTCTCATTCCCCCTGCTCTGGTGTTTCCCCTCTCATTCCCCCTGCTCTGGCGTTCCCCCTCTCATTCCCCCTGCTCTGGTGTTCCCCCTCTCATTCCCCCTGCTCTGGTGTTCCCCCTCTCATTCCCCCTGCTCTGGTGTTTCCCCTCTCATTCCCCCTGCTCTGGCGTTCCCCCTCTCATTCCCCCTGCTCTGGCGTTCCCCCTCTCATTCCCCCTGCTCTGGTGTTTCCCCCTCTCATTCCCCCTGCTCTGGCGTTCCCCCTCTCATTCCCCCTGCTCTGGCGTTCCCCCCTCTCATTCCCCCTGCTCTGGTGTTCCCCCTCTCATTCCCCCTGCTCTGGTGTTCCCCCTCTCATTCCCCCTGCTCTGGCGTTACCCCCTCTCATTCCCCCCTCTCATTCCCCCTGCTCTGGTGTTCCCCCTCTCATTCCCCCTGCTCTGGTGTTCCCCCCTCTCATTCCCCCTGCTCTGGCGTTCCCCCCTCTCATTCCCCCTGCTCTGGCGTTGCCCCCTCTCATTCCCCCTGCTCTGGCGTTCCCCCCTCTCATTCCCCCTGCTCTGGTGTTCCCCCCTCTCATTCCCCCTGCTCTGGCGTTCCCCCCTCTCATTCCCCCTGCTCTGGCGTTACCCCCTCTCATTCCCCCTGCTCTGGTGTTCCCCCTCTCATTCCCCCTGCTCTGGTGTTCCCCCCTCTCATTCCCCCTGCTCTGGCGTTCCCCCCTCTCATTCCCCCTCTCATTCCCCCTGCTCTGGCGTTCCCCCTCTCATTCCCCCTGCTCTGGCGTTCCCCCCTCTCATTCCCCCTGCTCTGGTGTTCCCCCCTCTCATTCCCCCTGCTCTGGCGTTCCCCCCTCTGGCCAAGGTTTCTCCTCCTAATTGGGTCTTATCGGTCCCGACAGAGGAGATAGCCTGAGAAACTGGAATATAATATAATATAATATAATATAATATAATATAATATAATATAAAATAAAATAATATAATATATATAATACAATATAAACTGCAGAGCGAACACAGTGACAGAGTGATGGTGGGAATCAGATACATCCTCTGCTGGGTTGTATTTCGTCCCTCTGTCTCCATCCTCCATCACAGGGCAGCCATTTTCTCTCCCTCCTTTCTCTCCTCCCTCCATCATCCCTGCCTCCACCCTCCCTCCATCCCTTCTCCATCCCCTCCTCTCATCCTCTCTTTCTCTCCATCACAGGAAAACACACAACAGAAATGAATCCAGGAGAAAAGGGAGAATGCAGCAGAGAACAATGACAGACAGAAGAACATCCTCCGTTCGTCCTCTATCCCCTCCCTTCTTCCCCCTCTCCCTCTGTCTCTCCCTCCCTCCCCCGTCTCCCCCTCTCTCAATAACCCCTTTGTCCTGAAATAAAAACAGATTCAGCGGAGGACGGATGAATAAAGGATGAACGGATTGTAGATAAAGAAAGAGAAAATGGCAGCTCACCCCATCGCTGTCGCCTCCATCACCTCCCTCTCTCCCTCTCTCTCTCTCTCTCTCTCTGTCTGTCTGACAGAGTCAGCTGGGCCAACCAGCAGCCAATCAGGAGACAGAGACAGAGAAGGGGGGAGGGAGGGGGCTGCCTCTCCCTCCTCCTCCTCCTGCTCCCAGAATGCTTTGCAGCTGCTGCTGCAGGCAGATTGACTGAGTTACACACACACACACACACACACACACACACACACACACACACACACACACACACACACACACACACACACACATCATTAATTGATTAGATGTCGTCCATTAACCTTTTATACTGCAGTAGAAGTCAGATGTTTTAAATATAACTGTTCTTTAGCGCTGCCTTTAAGATTCATCTCAATGGTCATCTGATCAGAGTTAGGAATGATTATAATGTAGCGCTGTCATATTCATTTATTTATATATATATATATATATATATATATATATATATATATATATATATATATATATATATATATATATATATATATATATAGACGACGAGACGCGATACAATTTTTTTTAAAAATCACATTAATCTCATGCCTCCATTTATTAATTTACTCCACCTCACTGGGCTTGGCGTGGTCCTAACAGCTACTATTTTGACCCTCTGCAGCACCGTTACTTCTCATCAAGCTGCCACTTCCTCCTAACACTTCCTGCTGCTGCTGCTGCAGCAGGATGGAGAAACACAGCAGCAATAACTCTGAATGGAGCTTTTTATTTTCAGAAACTCCCAGACGGCTCGTAGACAAGTCAAAGCCACATGCACGTTGTGTAAAGCTGAAGCACGTCAAGCTGGAGCTACCAGCTACGAGCTAAGCATAGTAGTTCAGTTAACGTGATGCTAACGCTAGCGGGCTAAACGGGTGGCAACTAACTGCAGACCTGTCAGCATGGTAGAGGACTCTGGTCTTAAAGACGTACTACGGTTGGCATGTTCTGACCGGTCTCGTTGCCGTCGAGGGGGACAGTAGTTGTCACGGATACACAGCCTGTACCACACGGAGGAAGCAGCCACACTGGAACAGCTGCAGAGTCCAAACTCTGTCTCATTAACCGTGATCACTGGACGTCAGTGAGGAATCAACATTATTTAGGAGTTACTAAACACTAGATGGACTCTGGTAAGGAGAGGGATTTTTAGTTTTTTAGTTAGGTACTTGGAGGAATTGTGCAATAATGACAGATTCACACATTTTTCTTTTGTTTACAGTAAATAAATAATTACAAATCTTAAAGTCAAGTTCATAAAGTCACTTTCTTTGCATCAATTTGATTCCCAATCAAGATCCACTGGTAAGAATGGATTTCCATTGTTAATATGGACTTAAAAACTGTTCTGAAATGGTAAATAAAAGAATTTTAAATCATGTGATAAAACATGCGATTAACTATAGAAATTCAGCAATTAATCGCGATTAAAAAAAATTAATCGTTTGACAGCCCTAATTATAACTCAATGTTCATCTGATCAGTCAGACACCGTGAGGAATGATTTCCTTTCATTAGTTAGAAACTCAACAAGCAGTTGGTTGTATTTGATGAGAATACTGAGAACTATTTAATATATGTGCTATAATGAAGTAATATTGGTATTATCTCACATATATGGTGTAGTAGGAACGTCCACCTGAGCCTCCGTTTACAGGATCACGCACATTAATCTCAAACTATTTCAATAATGGATTCATTGTGAGAGTCATATCACGGTATTCAACTAACGTCCATCAGCTACAGTGAGGAAAATAAGTATTTGAACACCCTGCTATTTTGCAAGTTCTCCCACTTAGAAATCATGGAGGGTCTGAAATTGTCATCGTAGGTGCATGTCCACTGTGAGAGACATAATCTAAAAAAATAAATCCAGAAATCACAATGTTTGATTTTTTAACTATTTATTTGTATGATACAGCTGCAAATAAGTATTTGAACACCTGTCTATCAGCTAGAATTCTGACCCTCAAAGACCTGTTAGTCTGCCTTTAAAATGTCCACCTCCACTCCATTTATTATCCTAAATTAGATGCACCTGTTTGAGGTCGTTAGCTGCATAAAGACACCTGTCCACCCCATACAATCAGTAAGAATCCAACTACTAACATGGCCAAGACCAAAGAGCTGTCCAAAGACACTAGAGACTAAATTGTACACCTCCACAAGGCTGGAAAGGGCTACGGGGAAATTGCCAAGCAGCTTGGTGAAAAAAGGTCCACTGTTGGAGCAATCATTAGAAAATGGAAGAAGCTAAACATGACTGTCAATCTCCCTCGGACTGGGGCTCCATGCAAGATCTCACCTCGTGGGGTCTCAATGATCCTAAGAAAGGTGAGAAATCAGCCCAGAACTACACGGGAGGAGCTGGTCAATGACCTGAAAAGAGCTGGGACCACCGTTTCCAAGGTTACTGTTGGTAATACACTAAGACGTCATGGTTTGAAATCATGCATGGCACGGAAGGTTCCCCTGCTTAAACCAGCACATGTCAAGGCCCGTCTTAAGTTCGCCAATGACCATTTGGATGATCCAGAGGAGTCATGGGAGAAAGTCATGTGGTCAGATGAGACCAAAATAGAACTTTTTGGTCATAATTCCACTAACCGTGTTTGGAGGAAGAAGAATGATGAGTACCATCCCAAGAACACCATCCCTACTGTGAAGCATGGGGGTGGTAGCATCATGCTTTGGGGGTGTTTTTCTGCACATGGGACAGGGCGACTGCACTGTATTAAGGAGAGGATGACCGGGGCCATGTATTGCGAGATTTTGGGGAACAACCTCCTTCCCTCAGTTAGAGCATTGAAGATGGGTCGAGGCTGGGTCTTCCAACATGACAATGACCCGAAGCACACAGCCAGGATAACCAAGGAGTGGCTCTGTAAGAAGCATATCAAGGTTCTGGCGTGGCCTAGCCAGTCTCCAGACCTGAACCCAATAGAGAATCTTTGGAGGGAGCTCAAACTCCGTGTTTCTCAGCGACAGCCCAGAAACCTGACTGATCTAGAGAAGATCTGTGTGGAGGAGTGGGCCAAAATCCCTCCTGCAGTGTGTTAACCTGGTGAAAAACTACAGGAAACGTTGGACCTCTAACTGCGAACAAAGGCTACTGTACCAAATATTAACATTGATTTTCTCAGGTGTTCAAATACTTATTTGCAGCTGTATCATACAAATAAATAGTTAAAAAATCAAACATTGTGATTTCTGGATTTTTGTTTTTAGATTATGTCTCTCATAACTATATATATATATATATATATAGACGCCACAGTGGCGTGGACACCAGGCAGGAACGCCACAGAAGATATTCCTTTTAACAACAAAATGTAGCAGTGTGGATGTAGCCTCAGGCTTAGATATAATAGCTTTTTAACAATGTTTACAAATAGACAAGCAGTAGCGCGATCGGCATTGTTTACGTCCTAGCCTGTGTCCTGTGTGTGTACCTGGCATTGTTTACGTCCTAGCCTGTGTCCTGTGTGTGTACCTGGCATTGTTTACGTCCTAGCCTGTGTCCTGTGTGTGTACCTGGCATTGTTTACGTCCCCAGCCAACAGCAGAAGATATTCCTGGGCTGAGTGTGGAACAGCTGCTGACCTGCCTGTCAGATGACAACCTGCTCCCACGTTCACGTGCTGAGTTTCATCTTGCAGACGCGTAGCATTAATTTCTGAAGACGTGCACAACCTACACTCCCAAGGAACGCAGGATACGCGTGGCAAGGCAAGTCTATCTGGGCCTTTAAGAGTCAGCTCTTCCTGTGCTGCTGTAATGGAAATTAACTTTGGAGCCCTGTGAATGTGTAGCAGGAGAAGTTAACCCTCTCCTTGATTTCATGTTGTTATGGAGCACCAGGAAATGAACTTTAACTCATCTCTGACACTGTCCAGGATACTTTAATTAAGGAAATTAATTAACTTGAGTTATTAGATAACCATTAATAAAATACTATTAGTATAGGGGTCAGGAAACACTGACGTCAGGCGAGTACAACAAGATTTCACTAACATTGAACCCTGTGTGTGTGTGTGTGTGTGTGTGTGTGTGTGTGTGTGTGTGTGTGTGTGTATATATATATATATATATATATATATATATATATATATATATATATATATATATATATATAGTTCCTGCATCACAGAGAAAGTCAAGAAAAAATTGGTTGAATCTACCTTCTTGCCAGTGTTAGATTATGGAGATGTGTTTTATAGACACTCCACAATGTCCCTGTTGAAATCTTTGGATTCTGTGTATCACTCAGCACTGAGATTTATAACCCATGCCAAGTCCTCTACCCATCATTGTGTATTATATGAGATGGTAGGTTGGCCCTCACTCAACACAAGAAGGCTCAAACATTGGTTGCCCTTTGTGTATAAATTGATAACTGGACATACTCCTTCATATTTAGCTACACTCTTAACATCTAGTAGATCAGAATATAATCTAAGATCAGGTAGATACGTACTGGATGATGTTCCACAAACTAAAACAGAGTTTGGAAAAACTGCTTTTTGTTACAGTGCTCCAACTTCATGGAATGAGTTACAAAATCAGCTAAAACTGCAGGTTTTAATTTCACATACTGACTTCAAGTCCCGCCTACATCAACTATATCAACATGTTTGCGCTTGTTTTTAAAATGTGATTTTCTGTTTTTATTTCCTTATGTATTACTGCTGTCCATCCCTGTCTGTCTGTTACTTGTTGTCTGTTAAAGTGTGTTTTTATGTGCTGCCTTCTTGGCCAGGGCTCACTTGTAAAAGAGATTTTAATCTCAATGTGATTTTTCCCTGGTAAAATAAAAATAAAAAAATAAAAATATATATATATATATATATATATATATATACACTGTAGCTGCAGTACTGATGTAAATACAGTTCTAGAGTACTGTGGTTATGTATTTTCATTGAGTACTGGTGTAAATACAGTTCTTGAGTACTGTAGTTATGTATTTTCTGTGAGTAATGGTGTAAATACAGTTCTTGAGTACTGTAGTTATGTATTTTCAGTGAGTACTGGTGTAAATACAGTTCTTGAGTACTGTAGTTATGTATTTTCAGTGAGTACTCTGTGACAACAGCAGCAGCTCTGTTAGCTGTTAGCCGTTAGCTCAACATGACTTTAACCTTCATTTTCCCAGAATGCACCCAGAAGAACCGTTACCGGCCGTCTGTCTGTCGGTCATCAAACACAGTTAGCTTCTGTCCGTCCCTGTTAAACCTGGGAACCGTCCCCGGTCCCCAAACACCGACATCCAACCCAAAACAAACGGTTAGCACGGAGCTAAGCTAACATCCAACCCAAACCAACGGTTAGCACAGAGCTAAGCTAACATCCAACCCAAACCAACGGTTAGCACGAAGCTAAGCTAACATCCAATCCAAACCAACGGTTAGCACGGAGCTAAGCTAACAGAGCTAACAGAGTACTAACGGCCGGGTTCTTACCTGAGAATGACCGAAGTCCTTCAGACGTTAAACCGTTAGAACCGTCACAACCGTCAGAGGCGGCGGAGGCCGCTCATGTCTCCGCTCAGGGCGGGAAAACAGTTCAACAAAGTCGGAATAAGTTTTAGCAGGAGACGCTGCAGCTGCGGTGGTCCGCCATCTTGTATATGTGTGTGTGTGTGTGTGTGTGTGTGTGTGTGTGTGTGTGTGTGTGTGTGTGTGTGTGTGTGTGTGTGTGTGTGTGTGTGTGTGTTTCGCTGTCTGTGTTTCGCTGTGTGTGTGTGTGTGTACAAATATATATACAACAACAACAACAACAACAACCAGAGGAGGAAGAAGAGAGTTGGCTACTCATGAGGATAATCAGAGAGTAATGGGTCAGAATACAGGGGAAGGAGCAAGAGACTGTTATTCTCATAGACATATATAACCTATGACTGTTATTATCATAGACATATATAACCTATGATTGTGATTATCATAGACATATATAACCTATGACTGTTATTCTCATAGACATATATAACCTATGGTTATTCTGACCGACAGGTGGAGACTCTGAGCTCTGATTGGGTTAGGAGTGGGCTGGCTCTGATTGGGTAACACCTTAAGGAACGTGTGTGTGTGTGTGTGTGTGAGAGTGAGTGAGTGAGTGAGTGAGTGAGTGAGTGAGTGAGTGAGTGAGTGTGTGTGTGTGTGTGTGTGTGTGTGTGTGTGTGTGTGTGTGTGGAGACAGTAAACAAGTCTTGATTCATAACAACAAAGGAGGAAGCTTCTGACTGATCTGGGATCAGCTGTTCGCTACGATCCATTCTGGATGTGGATGACTGGACTAAGCTGAAGAAGCTGCAGACTTTATAATGAAATATGAATGATAATGTAATATGAATGAGTGGAGGCCATGTTGGCAGCAACCAGCAGAGGGCAGCACTGCGCCGTCGGAGCGTCTGGTCTGGAGAAGGAGAAGGAGAAGGAGAATGTTGTTTCCAAGATGGCTCCGGGTCTGGCTGCAGCCGACTGCTCGGTGTCTTCCCGCCGTTAAAAGATGCCAGCTCGGTGTTTTGTCGCCGTTAACGTGAACAGAGAGCTCCGGGTTGTTACCGGGCGCTGGTAGCGGAGGTCTGCGGATGCCTCGTGTGAACAGGACCGCCGTGCTGTCTCTGCTGATCGCCAGCAGCTCCGCGTTCCTGCTCTTCCAGCTGTATTACTACCGGAAGTACGTCAGCAAGGTGAGACTCGGAACAACCAACACACGATATAATATAATATACAGCCATACCATAGATACACTGACAGTATATATATATATATATATATATACATATATACACACACACATACTGACAGTATCTATCTATCTATCTATCTATCTATATATATATATATATATATATATACACAGTGAGGAAAATAAGTATTTGAACACCCTGCTATTTTGCAAGTTCTCCCACTTAGAAATCATGGAGGGTCTGAAATTGTCATCGTAGGTGCATGTCCACTGTGAGAGACATAATCTAAAAAAAAAAATCCAGAAATCACAATGTATGATTTTTTAACTATTTATTTGTATGATACAGCTGCAAATAAGTATTTGAACACCTGAGAAAATCAATGTTAATATTTGGTACAGTAGCCTTTGTTTGCAGTTAGAGGTCCAACGTTTCCTGTAGTTTTTCACCAGGTTAACACACTGCAGGAGGGATTTTGGCCCACTCCTCCACACAGATCTTCTCTAGATCAGTCAGGTTTCTGGGCTGTCGCTGAGAAACACGGAGTTTGAGCTCCCTCCAAAGATTCTCTATTGGGTTCAGGTCTGGAGACTGGCTAGGCCACGCCAGAACCTTGATATGCTTCTTACAGAGCCACTCCTTGGTTATCCTGGCTGTGTGCTTCGGGTCATTGTCATGTTGGAAGACCCAGCCTCGACCCATCTTCAATGCTCTAACTGAGGGAAGGAGGTTGTTCCCCAAAATCTCGCAATACATGGCCCCGGTCATCCTCTCCTTAATACAGTGCAGTCGCCCTGTCCCATGTGCAGAAAAACCCCCCCAAAGCATGATGCTACCACCCCCATGCTTCACAGTAGGGATGGTGTTCTTGGGATGGTACTCATCATTCTTCTTCCTCCAAACACGGTTAGTGGAATTATGACCAAAAAGTTCTATTTTGGTCTCATCTGACCACATGACTTTCTCCCATGACTCCTCTGGATCATCCAAATGGTCATTGGCGAACTTAAGACGGGCCTTGACATGTGCTGGTTTAAGCAGGGGAACCTTCCGTGCCATGCATGATTTCAAACCATGACGTCTTAGTGTATTACCAACAGTAACCTTGGAAACAGTGGTCCCAGCTCTTTTCAGGTCATTGACCAGCTCCTCCCGTGTAGTTCTGGGCTGATTTCTCACCTTTCTTAGGATCATTGAGACCCCACGAGGTGAGATCTTGCATGGAGCCCCAGTCCGAGGGAGATTGACAGTCATGTTTAGCTTCTTCCATTTTCTAATGATTGCTCCAACAGTGGACCTTTTTTCACCAAGCTGCTTGGCAATTTCCCCGTAGCCCTTTCCTGCCTTGTGGAGGTGTACAATTTAGTCTCTAGTGTCTTTGGACAGCTCTTTGGTCTTGGCCATGTTAGTAGTTGGATTCTTACTGATTGTATGGGGTGGACAGGTGTCTTTATGCAGCTAACGACCTCAAACAGGTGCATCTAATTTAGGATAATAAATGGAGTGGAGGTGGACATTTTAAAGGCAGACTAACAGGTCTTTGAGGGTCAGAATTCTAGCTGATAGACAGGTGTTCAAATACTTATTTGCAGCTGTATCATACAAATAAATAGTTACAAAAATCAAACATTGTGATTTCTGGATTTTTTTTTTTTATATTATGTCTCTCACAGTGGACATGCACCTACGATGACAATTTCAGACCCTCCATGATTTCTAAGTGGGAGAACTTGCAAAATAGCAGGGTGTTCAAATACTTATTTTCCTCACTGTATATATATATATACATACCACAGATATACTGACAGTATCTATATATAGATACCATAGATTTACTGACAGTATATATATATATATATATATATATATATATATATACATCCATACCTCATAATATATATAATATGTGATGATGAATATAATATAATATGTGTAGAGTGTCTTGTTGCTTGCTGTCTGATGTCTTGTGTTTGTGACTTGTTGCATAGTTTAAATGTTTACATGTTTAAATGTTTACATGTTTACATGTTTAAATGTTTACATGTTTAAATGGTTACATGTTTACATGTTTAAATGTTTACATGTTTACATGTTTAAATGTTTACATGTTTACATGTTAACATGTTTACGTGTTTAAGTGTTTACGTGTTTACGTGTTTACGTGTTTAAATGTTTACATGGTACATGTTTACATGTTTAAATGTTTACATGTTTACATGATTACATGTTTACATGATTACATGTTTACATGTTTAAATGTTTACGTGTTTACATGTTTAAATGTTTACATGTTTAAATGTTTACATGGTACATGTTTACATGTTTACATGTTTAAATGTTTACATGGTACATGTTTAAATGTTTACATGATTACATGTTTAAATGTTTACATGTTTAAATGTTTACATGTTTAAATGTTTACGTGTTTACATGTTTAACTGTTTACATGTTTAAATGTTTACGTGTTTACATGTTTAAATGTTTACATGTTAACGTGTTTAAGTGTTTACGTGTTTAAATGTTTACATGTTTAAATGTTTACATGTTTATGTGTTTAAATGTTTACATGTTTATGTGTTTAAATGTTTACATGTTTATGTGTTTACATGTTTACATGTTTACATGTTTACATGTTTAAGTGTTTACTTGTTTACATGTTTAAATGTTTACATGTTTAAATGTTTAAATGTTTACATGTTTACATGTTTAAATGTTTACATGTTTAAATGTTTACATGTTTACATGTTTAAATGTTTACATGTTTAAATGTTTACATGTTTAAATGTTTAAATGTTTACATGTTTACATGTTTACATGTTTAAATGTTTACATGTTTACATGTTTAAATGTTTACATGTTTACATGTTTAAATGTTTAAATGTTTACATGATTACATGTTTAAATGTTTAAATGTTTACATGATTACATGTTTACATGATTACATGTTTACGTGTTTACATGTTTAAATGTTTACGTGTTTACATGTTTAAATGTTTACGTGTTTACATGTTTAAATGTTTACATGTTTAAATGTTTACATGTTTACATGTTTAAATGTTTACATGTTTACATGTTTAAATGTTTACATGGTACATGTTTAAATGTTTACATGTTTAAATGTTTACATGATTACATGTTTAAATATTGGTCTGTGTGTGTTGCTGTTAATCATTTAATGGTATTTTATGATTTTGATTTGGGGTTACCATGTTAGACCTGTGCAGGGCCAACAGCTGGTGATGAGCCAGCTGATCTGGGGCTCATTCACCGTTCCTCTGCTGCTGGTCCCATGAGGGGGGGCTGTATGAGACTAGACTGAGACAGCACACCCCTACGTTACATAACGTTCTCAGATTTCCCATCATGCCTTCCTCTCCTGCAGCTGCCGGGCCCTCACATCCTGAGCCAGACCGGTCACCTGACCGCCAGCGACGTCCAATGGGTGAGTCAGCACTAACGTTAGCATCAGCAGCACTGTTAGCATTTAAAGAGAATGGATCAGGTGAAGAAATGGTCAGGTTAGGGTTAAAGGGTCAGGCTGAAAATACGTCATTAGAAAGACTCTGAAGCTACTGTGCGTGTGTGTGTGTGCGTGTCTGTGTGTGTGTGTGTGTGTGTGTGTGTGTGTGTGTGTGTGTGTGTGTGTGTGTGTGTGTGTGTGTGTGTGTGAGAATCTCTGTGTGTCTGTGTGTGTGCGCGTGTGTGTGTGTGTGTGTGTGTGTCTGTCTGTCTGTCTGTCTGTCTGTCTGTCTGTGTGTGTCTCTGTGTGTGTGTGTGTGTGTGTGTGTGTGTGTGTCTCCGTGTGTGTGTGTGTGTCTCTGTGGGTGTGTGTGTGTGTGTGTCTGTGTGTGTGTGTCTGTGTGTGTCTCTGGGTGTGGGTGTCTCTGTGGGTGTGTGTGTGCAGCTTACACTCAGGAAGGGGAGGAGCTTACAGTCAGGAAGGGGCGGGACTTGAGCACACCAACAGAAGGGGTCTACAGACAGGAAGGGGCAGGGCTTATTCTCTCTGTCTGTTTTGCAGCAAACGGTGAAGAAGTTTCTGGCGTTGGCTCAGCGCTTCGGGCTGCCGCTGTTCCTCGCCGACACCGCCGCGCTGACGCTGCTCTCCCATGATGCTTTGCGGCAGCGCGACCGGCTGGTGCGTGAGCCGCACTGCAGCTTCCTGTGCACAGGCCGGCCAATCACGTCGTTCGCCCTGCACGCCAACCTGTGGAAGTACGAGGTGAGTGTGTGTTCATATTCATATTCTGTCTAAACTTTAGCGGCGTGGTGGGGGGGGGGGGAGAACAAGCTGAAAACATCTCTTCTTCTTCTCTGTTTTTGTGCGTCAGCCCAGCTTCCTATTGGCCGCGGAGCAGAAAGGCTTCGAGCTGCTGGAGCTGCGAGGAGAAGACCCGCGATTGGCCAGTCTGGACACCCTATCAGGACAGGAGATCCCACTGCACTTCCTGTTCCGCCTCCACGGCTACATCATTCATGTGGGTGGCGCCATGGCAACCACAAACAGCATCAGGGTTCGACATTAAAGCTGCGACAGGAACGCAGACACGTGGCTAACAAAGGCTAACTCGTTAGCTAAGAGCTGCAGCTATCTCGTTGGCTAAGAGCTGCGGCTAACTCATTAGCTAAGAGCTGCAGCTAACTCGTTAGCTAAGAGCTGCTGCTAACTTGTTAGCTAAGAGCTCCAGCTAACTCGTTAGCTAAGAGCTGCTGCTAACTTGTTAGCTAAGAGCTCCAGCTAACTCGTTAGCTAAGAGCTGCTGCTAACTCGTTAGCTAAGAGCTGCAGCTAACTCGTTAGCTAAGAGCTGCTGCTAACTTGTTAGCTAAGAGCTCCAGCTAACTCGTTAGCTAAGAGCTGCTGCTAACTCGTTAGCTAAGAGCTGCTGCTAACTTGTTAGCTAAGAGCTCCAGCTAACTCGTTAGCTAAGAGCTGCTGCTAACTCATTAGCTAAGAGCTGCAGCTAACTCGTTAGCTAAGAGCTGCTGCTAACTTGTTAGCTAAGAGCTCCAGCTAACTCGTTAGCTAAGAGCTGCTGCTAACTTGTTAGCTAAGAGCTGCAGCTAACTTGTGAGGTAAGAGCTGCGGCTAACTCTTAGCTTAACTGTTAGCTAACAGAGTTGGTTGTGATCATTTATAAACAGAGTGGTATTGTAACGTCACTCAGAGGAAGGAAGATGTGTGTTTGTTGTACAGAGACACTCTTAGGGTTAGCCTTTAGCTTAGCATGCACACTGGCTCATTGTTAAAGCATCAACATATGTTAATATATCTCATCTCCAGGTGATAACATAGATGTTAATATATCATATCTCCAGGTGATAACATAGATGATAATGTGTCTGCAGGTGATGATAACGAGGTTAATGTGTCTGCAGGTGATGATAACGATGATATTTTGTCTGCAGGTGGTGTTCCTGTACGAGCGCAGCGGGAACTATCTGTGGAGCGGAGCGTTGCGTCTCCGAGCCGACGCCGACCGAGGCTTTGCTCCGTTCAAACTGCTCGACTACGGTCGCCACGCTGGAGCGTACGACAGGTAACCTTAGATAAAACACACAGGTACAACTTTATCATCAGAGATATATAAATCCTAACAGGATTTAGGTCTAGACCACACTCTATAATTTACCACGAGCCAGCATTTGGTGCAACAGTGGCGAGGAACAACTTCTTCTTAGGTAGAAACCTCGGACAGACCCTGGCTCTTTGTGGGCGCCATCTATCACTGCCGGTTTGGACACAGACTGATACAGATATAGAGAAATATGAATGATAATCATTATAGCAGTTGGAATGATCAACAGGGGCAGTTACAGTAACAATAAAGATTGTGGAACTATGACTAGAAATAATAGTTGTAGCAGTTCAGGGCGTAGAAGCATCCATGTATAGCATGGCATAGTAGGACATAGTAGGACATAGCAGGGCATAGTAGGACATAGTAGGACATAGCAGGGCATAGTAGGACATAGTAGGACATAGCAGGGCATAGTAGGACATAGTAGGACATAGGACATAGCAGGGCATAGTAGGACATAGTAGGACATAGCAGGACATAGTAGGACATAGCAGGGCATAGCAGGGCATAGTAGGACATAGTAGGACATAGCAGGGCATAGTAGGGCATAGCAGGACATAGTAGGGCATAGCATGGCATAGCAGGACATAGCAGGGCATAGCAGGACATAGCAGGGCATAGCATGGCATAGTAGGACATAGCAGGGCATAGCATGGCATAGTAGGGCATAGCAGGACATAGTAGGGCATAGTAGGGCATAGCAGGACATAGTAGGGCATAGCAGGGCATATCAGGACATAGTAGGGCATAGCAGGACATAGTAGGGCATAGCAGGGCATAGTAGGACATAGTAGGGCATAGCAGGACATAGGGCATAGCAGGACATAGTAGGGCATAGCAGGACATAGCAGGACATAGTAGGGCATAGTAGGGCATAGCAGGACATAGTAGGGCATAGTAGGGCATAGCAGGACATAGTAGGGCATAGTAGGACATAGTAGGACATAGCAGGGCATAGCAGGACATAGTAGGGCATAGCATGGCATAGCAGGACATAGCAGGGCATAGCAGGACATAGCAGGGCATAGCAGGACATAGCAGGGCATAGCAGCGCATAGCAGGGCATAGCAGGACATAGCAGGGCATAGCATGGCATAGTAGGACATAGCAGGGCATGGCATAGTAGGGCATAGCAGGACATAGTAGGGCATAGTAGGGCATAGCAGGACATAGTAGGGCATAGCAGGGCATAGCAGGGCATATCAGGACATAGTAGGGCATAGCAGGACATAGTAGGGCATAGCAGGGCATAGTAGGACATAGTAGGGCATAGCAGGACATAGGGCATAGCAGGACATAGTAGGGCATAGCAGGACATAGGGCATATCAGGACATAGTAGGGCATAGCAGGACATAGTAGGGCATAGCAGGGCATAGTAGGGCATAGCAGGACATAGCAGGACATAGCAGGACATAGTAGGGCATAGTAGGGCATAGTAGGGCATAGCAGGACATAGTAGGGCATAGCAGGACATAGTAGGGCATAGTAGGGCATAGTAGGACATAGCAGGACATAGTAGGGCATAGCAGGGCATAGTAGGACATAGTAGGGCATAGTAGGGCATAGCAGGACATAGTAGGGCATAGCAGGGCATATCAGGACATAATAGGGCATAGTAGGGCATAGCAGGGCATAGCAGGACATAGTAGGGCATAGCAGGGCATAGTAGGGCATAGCAGGACATAAGGCATAGCAGGGCATAGCAGGACATAGCAGGGCATAGTAGGACATAGTAGGGCATAGCAGGGCATATCAGGACATAGTAGGGCATAGTAGGACATAGCAGGGCATAGTAGGACATAGCAGGACATAGCAGGGCATAGCAGGGCATATCAGGACATAGTAGGGCATAGTAGGACATAGCAGGGCATAGCAGGGCATAGCAGGACATAGTAGGGCATGGCACGTTTAGTAATGTCTCAATAGATGTAAAACGTTATAACTGTGTAATAACTGTTTAGTGACGTCTCAATAGATGTAAAACGTTATAACTGTGTAATAACTGTTTAGTGACGTCTCACGTTATAACTGTGTAATAACTGTGTTTAGTGATAGTTCTGTGTGATGCCGCCCCCTGCAGGCCGGAGTTGGTTCTGACGGTTCTCGACGGTCTCGATGTTCGGATCCCACGAAACGTTTCCCATTTCCTGTCCGAGCAGCGACACGCTCGCTTCCTGGAGTGCCGTTACCGTGACGCTCGCAACTTCCTGCAGGTCAGACGGAGCACGGGGCTTTTATTGTGAAAATACAAAGTGAAAAAGCTGTTTTATTTACGTTGTTCATGAGGTTGATTACGTGTAAAATAGGAATAAATAAAGATGAATCTCTCTCAGATGTACCCCGACGACGTCTCTCCGGTTGCCGTGGAGTTTCGGAGGAAAGTGAAGTCGCTGCTTCATCTGACGTCTCGAACGCTCGCTGCTCTCAACATCCCGTTCTGGCTCAGCAGTGGCACCTGCCTGGGTAACATGCTAACATGCTAATATATAACATGCTAACATATAACCTGCTAACATATAACATGCTAATACGTTAACATGCTAATATATAACATGCTAACATATAACATGCTAACATATAACGTGCTAACATATAACATGCTAATACATTAACACGCTAATATGCTAAGATGCTAATATATAACATGCTAACATATAACATGCTAATACGTTAACATGCTAACAAATAACATGCCAACATATAACATGCTAGTATATACCATACTAACATGCTAACACGCTTACATGCTAACATATAACCTGCTAATATGCTAACATGCTAACACATTTATATATATCATGCTAACATGTTAACACGCTTACATGCTAACATATAACATGCTAACACACTAACATACACTCAGAAAGATGCCACCGAGAGTAGATTTGGTGAAATGTGCTCATAAAGTTAATCTGTGTTGTGGACCAATCAGAGCGCTGTGTTGTTATGCGTGTTGTGGACCAATCAGAGCACTGTGTTGTTGTGCGTGTTGTGGACCAATCAGAGCGCTGTGTCATTGTGCGTGTTGTGGACCAACCATGCGCTGTGTTGTGGACCAATCAGAGCCCTGTGTTCCCCCTGCAGGCTGGTTCCGGCAGTGCAGCGTGATCTCATACAGCCGTGACGTCGACATCGGCATTTTCATCTCAGACTTCAGCTCTGACATCATCAGCGCCTTCAGGGACGCCGGACTCTCCCTCAAACACAAGTTTGGAAAGGTGGAGACTCTCTCTGCACTATGCTAACATGCTAACATGCTAACAGACACTGCTCTCACCTGTTCACCTGTTGACCTGTCCACCTGTTTACCTGTCCACCTGTTTACCTGTCCACCTGTCCACCTGTTTACCTGTCCACCTGTTTACCTGTCCACCTGTCCACCTGTTTACCTGTCCACCTGTTTACCTGTCCACCTGTCCACCTGTTTACCTGTCCACCTGTCCACCTGTTTACCTGTTCACCTGTCCACCTGTTGACCTGTCCACCTGTTTACCTGTCCACCTGTTGACCTGTCCACCTGTCCACCTGTTTACCTGTCCACCTGTTTACCTGTCCACCTGTCCACCTGTTTACCTGTTTACGTATTGTACGTGTACTGCAGGTAATTAATGCAGTAATGTTACATATTGTACGTGTACTGGAGGTATTAATGCAGTAATGTTACGTATTGTACGTGCACTGAAGGTATTAATGCAGTAATGTTACGTATTGTACGTGTACTGCAGGTATTAATGCAGTAATGTTACGTATTGTGTTACGTATTGTACGTGTACTGCAGGTATTAATGCAGTAATGTTACGTATTGTACGTGCACTGAAGGTATTAATGCAGTAATGTTACGTATTGTGTTACGTATTGTACGTGTACTGCAGGTATTAATGTAGTAATGTTACGTATTGTATGTGTACTGCAGGTATTAATGTAGTAATGTTACGTATTGTACGTGTACTGCAGGTATTAATGCAGTAATGTTGCGTATTGTACGTGTACTGCAGGTATTAATGTAGTAATGTTACGTATTGTACATGTACTGCAGGTATTAATGCAGTAATGTTACGTATTGTACGTGTACTGCAGGTATTAATGCAGTAATGTTAAATATTGTACGTGCACTGAAGGTATTAATGCAGTAATGTTACATATTGTACGTGCACTGAAGGTATTAATGCAGTAATGTTACGTATTGTACGTGTACTGCAGGTATTAATGCAGTAATGTTAAATATTGTACGTGCACTGAAGGTATTAATGCAGTAATGTTACATATTGTACGTGCACTGAAGGTATTAATGCAGTAATGTTACGTATTGTACGTGTACTGCAGGTATTAATGCAGTAATGTTACATATTGTACGTGTACTGCAGGTATTAATACAGTAGTGTTACGTATTGTACGTGCACTGAAGGTATTAATGCAGTAATGTTACATATTGTGTTACGTATTGTACGTGTACTGCAGGTATTAATGCAGTAATGTTACGTATTGTACATGTACTGCAGGTATTAATGCAGTAGTGTTACGTATTGTACGTGTACTGCAGGTATCAATGCAGTAACGTTACGTATTGTACGTGTACTGCAGGTATCAATGCAGTAATGTTACGTATTGTATGTGTACTGCAGGTATTAATGCAGTAGTGTTACGTATTGTACGTGTACTGCAGGTATTAATGTAGTAATGTTACGTATTGTACGTGTACCGCAGGTATTAATGCAGTAATGTTATGTATTGTACGTGTACTGCAGGTATTAATGCAGTAATGTTATGTATTGTATGTGTACTGCAGGTATTAATGTAGTAATGTTACGTATTGTACGTGTACTGCAGGTATTAATGTAGTAATGTTACATATTGTACATGTACTGCAGGTATTAATGCAGTAGTGTTACGTATTGTACATGTACTGCAGGTATTAATGCAGTAGTGTTACGTATTGTATGTGTACTGCAGGTATCAATGCAGTAATGTTACGTATTGTACGTGTACTGCAGGTATTAATGCAGTAATGTTATGTATTGTACATGTACTGCAGGTGGAGGACAGTCTGGAGCTTTCCTTTCTGAGCGATGACGTCAAACTGGACGTTTTTTTCTTCTACGAGGACGGAGACGTCGTGTGGAACGGAGGAACGCAGGCCAAGAGCGGCAGGAAGTTCAAGTTAATACTCGGATATATATGTGTGTGTGTGTGTGTGTGTGTGTGTGTCTCATGGTCCTGATGCCATAGGTTTATGTTTTCTCCGTCAGGTACATTCTCTGCTGCTGTCAAACCGATTTTACCTTGTCATAGTTGAATAAGGACAGTTCGGTGGGTAAATACGACATACATAGAATCTCAAAATCCCTTTGATACCCCTTTACTATGAAAATCTCATATTTTGAAACTGCCTCTGAAAACGGGCGAATCTCAACAAAGCTAAAAGCTGACGTCATGATCTCAACTCCTAGTCTTTGTCACGCCCCAACATTACCATAGACTACACCACTGACCTGAGGTCAGCTAGTCTTCTGAATCTAGCTAGGTCATGAACTAACTAACTAATAGGCTCCACCACTGATCTGAGGTCAGCTAGTCTTCTGAATCTAGCTAGGTCATGCAGATCTCCAGAGGTCCGCTATTTAATTACTAAATTCACTTCTGAGACTTTTTAATGCGAGAAATCAACTATGTAGAGGTCAAATATGAGCCGTTTTATGAACATTGATGGCTAATTGCAAATGTTGTCTGACTGTGTGTGGCAGTTCAGCAGGAGCTCAGCAGGCTACGTGACAGCGGCCGGTGCTGCCTCGCCGCCCGGCGTGTCCTACTTCATAGGCTCGCTGTGAGCTAGCTGGATCTCCGTCACGAAGGGAAGCCCGCGGCACTCCATACCCGCGCAAAGTCACCGTTTCTGGGTTACTGGACTACAAAATGCTGAGGCCCTGATGGAGCTCCAGGGCCTGCAGATAGCCACGATCTTTACCTATAGGATTGAAGGGACAGTAGCAGCTAACAAAATCACTAATGTTCACAAAAATGCATTAAATTGAAATTGGACACCACTGTTAGCTTTATAAGACCTTGGGGTAGATGTTATGTAAGTGGCGTGACGAAATTCAAACTGTAAATATATGAAAGTTATGCCGAAAGTGTAGCAACGATCTTTTCCCGTAGGATTAAATGGGACACGTAGCCTAGCTTGCAGCTCAGGAGCTCCGCGGAGCCCCGAGTATTCCAGTAGTCCAGTAACCAGGGAAACGGTGACTTTCACTGGGTATGGAGGCTGCCGCTTTCTCGTCAGACTGTGGCGCTCCTAAAGTCCGACACGTCTTACCAAATTTGCAATTAGCCATCAATTTTCGTAAAACGGTCCATATTTGAGCTTGTTGAAGCTGATTTCTCGCTTAAATAAGTCTCAGAAGTGAATTTAATAACAAATAGCAGACAAACAACGTATAACTTTGCAGTGTCTGAAAGATGAGACCTGCTGTCTCGTCTCCAGTGTGTTTCTATGGGATTCCTCAACCAATCAGCACGCAGCTCATCTAAATATTCATGAGCAGACCATATTTGGAAGAAAAGCTCTTGTTCCAAATAGAGACATATTTACAGGGTAGTTAAGGGCCTAATACCAATGTTACATACCCTATTAGGAGACCTTAAGGAACAGAGTGAGATACCCTATATAATCATTATATCACCCTTTAAATAAAGTTGTGTGTTTCAGGTACGTGTTCCCGCCCTTCTCTCTGTGCTGGGCGGAGCTTCTGGAGCTGAAGGTTCGAGTCCCGTGCGAGACGCTCGACTACGTGACGGCAAACTACGGCGCCACCTGGAACGTCCCCGTGAGGAGCTGGGACTGGAAGACGTCGCCTAGCAACGTGCAGGAAAACGGGGTGTGGCCTCCAGCAGAGTGGGCGGAGCTTATCCAAGTTTACTGAGCCGGAACGAGACTCAAAACTACAAATAAAGACATGAAACTACAAATAAAGACCAAATGGAAAGAGAGCTGATTGTGTTTGAGTGCTGAGATCCTGAGAGGACCGCCATGTTTAAATGGCGTCTACCCGTGTTGTTGGTGATTAGATGGCGTCCCCCCCCCCTCTGTCTCTCTGTGTAGGTATAGATGCCCCCCCCCCCTCTCTCTCTGTGTGTAGGTGTAGATGCCCCCCCCCTCTCTGTCTCTCTGTGTAGGTATAGATGCTCTCTCTCTCTGTGTGTAGGTGTAGATGCCCCCCCCCCCCCGTGTCGGCGTTCTGAACTCCGGTCGTCTTCGAGCTCCAACGACAACACAATTATATTTATAATCTTTTTCTCATCAGACACTCAACAGCTGTTTTACTTCCAGAGCTCGCCTCCCTCCGTGCACACGCTTCCCTCCGTGCACACGCTTCCCTTCGTGCACACGCTTCCCTCCGTGCACACGCCTCCTTACGTGCACACGCCTCCATCCGTGCACATGCCTCCTTACGTGCACACACATTTAAAGAAATGGCAATAAAGCAGAGCACGTTGTCCTCCTATCCCAGAATGCATCTGCGGTGTAGTCTGGAACACGTTCAGTCTCTAAACGGCGTGCAGCGTGTTGCTATGGTTACCGTGTTGAAGGACGTGTGTGTGAGTTCTGTTGTCTCTGCTGATTGGCTGTGTCCCAGCTGAGAGCCAATCAGCAGAGACGTGTCTGTAAACTTGGGGTGATAAAAAGAGCTCACGGGCGGGTGTTCAACCCCCCCTCCCTTTTTAAATAGCCTACGTGTTGTCGGGCTGAACGTGGCCATGTTGTCCTCCTATCCCAGAATGCATCTGTGGTGTAGCCAGGCCGGGCAGCGCTGCGGAGGAGACTGGTTATTTATTCTCTAAGTTTAGGAGACGACGGTAGATGCTGATTCATCTGCTGTAAAACACGAGAGATGAAACGGTTACATCACTTCTCATCAGATAATATCACGCGTTTCTTAATTCTGTAGTTAATGTTGATTAATCGCATATTTTATCACATGATTATATTCTATTATTTTGCATTTCAGAACAGTTTTTAAGTCCATATTAACAATGGAAATCCATTCTTACCAGTGGATCTTGATTGGGAATCAAATTGATGCAAAGAAAGTGACTTTATGAACTTGACTTTAAGATTTGTAATTATTTATTTACTGTAAACAAAAGAAAAATGTGTGAATCTGTCATTATTGCACAATTCCTCCAAGTACCTAACTAAAAAACTAAAAATCCCTCTCCTTACCAGAGTCCATCTAGTGTTTAGTAACTCCTAAATAATGTTGATTCCTCACTGACGTCCAGTGATCACGGTTAATGAGACAGAGTTTGGACTCTGCAGCTGTTCCAGTGTGGCTGCTTCCTCCGTGTGGTACAGGCTGTGTATCCGTGACAACTACTGTCCCCCTCGACGGCAACGAGACCGGTCAGAACATGCCAACCGTAGTACGTCTTTAAGACCAGAGTCCTCTACCATGCTGACAGGTCTGCAGTTAGTTGCCACCCGTTTAGCCCGCTAGCGTTAGCATCACGTTAACTGAACTACTATGCTTAGCTCGTAGCTGGTAGCTCCAGCTTGACGTGCTTCAGCTTTACACAACGTGCATGTGGCTTTGACTTGTCTACGAGCCGTCTGGGAGTTTCTGAAAATAAAAAGCTCCATTCAGAGTTATTGCTGCTGTGTTTCTCCATCCTGCTGCAGCAGCAGCAGCAGGAAGTGTTAGGAGGAAGTGGCAGCTTGATGAGAAGTAACGGTGCTGCAGAGGGTCAAAATAGTAGCTGTTAGGACCACGCCAAGCCCAGTGAGGTGGAGTAAATTAATAAATGGAGGCATGAGATTAATGTGATTTTTAAAAAAAAATTGTATCGCGTCTCGTCGGCCCTTAATCACATCGTGATTAACGCGTTAACACTGACAGCCCTAATATAAATATATATTAAATATATATAATATACATATTATATATATATATTTTAATGCTGGCAGCCATAATATATTTGAGTAATTTAATGAAGTAAAACTATCTGAAATCAAACCTGGACATTTGTTTTTATTTTGCTGCTTCACAACAAACTGACTAATTATTCCACCAGACTCTGTTCATCTTTCATCACTTTTACTCTCTACCAGACTCTGTTCATCTTTCATCACTTTTACTCTGACCCAAGCATGACTCCCTGAAACCGTTTAGTTTATTTTATTACAACATATATCACAAAGATTCTCTAAACCTCTCCTTCTCTTTTAAACCAAAATAATCTGATTATTCACACCAGACTCTTCTTTATTGAATGTTTCCAGTCAGATTAGAGTTTCAGTCTCCACCAGACTCCGTTCATCTTTTCACCATTTTTACTCTGAACCAAACATGACTCTGAAACAGTCAGTCAGTGTTTTAGTCTCCACGGTTACAGGTGACGTCACTCGGCCGCAGTGTCTCCTTGCCGCTCCCGTTGACGTCACTCGGCCGCCGCGTCTCCCTGCCGCTCCCGGTGACATCACTCGGCCGCCGCGTCGCCCTGCCGCTCCCGGTGCACCACGAGCCCCTTGCTGATCAGATCCGGGACCTCCACGGCGAGCCACGGCCCGAGGCCCAGCGCCATCAGGTGCGCGAGCCCGAAGCGCGGCGCGTTGCGCGCCCAGAGCGGAGCGAAGTGGTCCGTCAGGCAGATCTTCCCGCCGCGGAACATCTTCGCGGTCTTCCCGTCCAGCTCCGGTACCGCCACCTCCGGCGCCGTGTCCGGGTACGTCACCGGGATGTCGAACTCCACCCGGAACTCGTAGCGCAGCAGCTCGTGGATGAACCAGCACGTGCCGGTCCAGCGCGTGCCGTCGGCGTTGGACTCGAGGCGGAACCAGTCGCAGTCCGCCGCCTTGTTCTGCTCCACCGAGCGGATCAAGCTCTGGTACTCCTCCTTCAGGCGCTGCGGCCACAGCGCGCGGTCCCGCGGACCCGCGTGCGTCTTCAGCAGCGGCAGTTGCGACACGGCCCTGCGCGTGGCCTCGTCCGCCATTCCGCGTGCAGAACTACAGAAGAGAGAAGAGTTTAAAACGGGCTGAGTCGGTCCGCGTGCAGAACTACAGAGAGGAGAGTTTAAGACGGGCTGAGTCGGAACGGAAACGGGCTGAGGTCTCTGGCGGAGTGCTGACGTGGACTTCCGCTCGGACACAAACACTTCCTTTACGGGACTTTCAAAACAAAAGCCCTCCACTGCTGCAGTAGACAGTTTCCTCTGATCAACAGTTAAATCATTTATTCATTCAGAATACACGTTTACAGACTAACACGGCGTCTTTACTAATCCACTCTGGCCTCGGGTCGAGCTTATAATAACTAACCAACATGAGAAGAAACAGGGGCGGATCTAGGAAAATAGTTATGGGGTGGCGAGAAGGGGGGCAGGAATTTTTGAGGGGTGGCAACATATAGCAGACGTATATATATATATATATATATTTAATCACAGTTATCACAATTTGATGAGAAATAGTATTTACACTACAACAGGGAACAGGCTGCCATTTACACACTCAGACAGACAAACTTCATCTCATGCAATCAATGTCCTGCATTTGAGCTTTCATGTAAACAGCTCATATTATTATTATTATTATTATTATTATATTCATATTAGGAATAAGTGGCCATACGACAGGCGCGGAGCTGTGGGCGGCCCGCCCACATTGACAGCTGGCCCGCCCAATCAGAAATTCACAACACAAAAATACTACTCTGTATAGTTAAACATGGATATTAGTACTGTATGTGGTGTATTTTATCTATAACATGTTAAAAACAGTAAAATTATAAGTAAGCCTGATATTTAAAAAGTTAAGTGTGTTGGTGTTTTCAGTGGTCAATGTAACATCAATGTAGCTCTATTAAATCAGGCACGAACAACGGGAACGTTGGCTAGAACTGTCATGGTATCTGGATTTTGCTTTAATTTGGCTAAACAAGTTGCACTCACTGATGTTGCTGAGGCTCAGCACAGAAAGTGGACACAGTACTGGGGGTGAATGTCTGGGGCTGGGTGCGTGTAAAAGGCTGGATTTCTCCCCGCAGGTCAGAAGCTCCGGCAGCTTCCTGTCGGTTTAAACCATAGACTGTATAATATGAATGAATGAATATATACAGTCTGGTTTTAACCAGTCCAGAAGAAGACGCACAAACTGAGGCAAATTCATGTTTTCCTAGGAGGGCGAAGCCATGTCCCTCCCTACCCTGCCTCTGATTGGCTTACTCTGGTATTCTCCCCCGAACTTTAACCAATCTCCTTCCTCGTGCCTAGACCTAACCAATCCAACAAACGAAGGCAGCGGGTACCAGCCAATCAGAGGTGGATAAGGGCGGGACATTCCTTTGCCATCCTAGAAACGCAAATTCGCCAACATCAGAGCTCTTTATGGTCCTCTTCTGCTCAAATGTGTCCAGCGTTCAACATAAAGAAACACATTTCTACACGTACAAGAAAGCAATACATGAGATAAAATAATGTTTTGGTTAAGGTCCAAACTATGACCTAGTATGATGAAAATAGTAGATAGTCTGTTGATATGTTGGCTTATTTAGCCTATAGTCAAAAATATGAGATAGTTAATCATAATTGGAAGTTGAACGAGCAGTATCTTGAACAATGAAAATGATAATCCATCTATAATGAATTCCCTTTTTCTCCTTTAAGTCCTGTGAAAAATATTTCATCAGGCAACCCAAGACTGCTGCTCTAGAATCATTTCCTGGACTGGGGAACTCTGTGGATGATTCAGGCCCACCGCGACTTAATCCAGGCCACCCATCTGTCACCTTCTGCATCCGCCACTGCCATACGATGTGATCTCACTTAACAGGAGATAGTATGATACAAGTAAGGGGCATTATCACAGGAAAGGCATGAAGGTAAGACCCCGGTGATGAGTGGCAGTGTGTGAGAGGGGAAGCCAACAGTTTTGGACTGTGTGTGTCAGAGAGGCAGCGGAAGCTTCTCCAAACGTCAGACCTAACTAACATTATATGTATAGTTAGCAAAATAACGTTCTTCAACCTGATTTTTATCATCTCAAAATCAGCATCGCAACTACGCTAGCACTGTGCTTTCATTATGATTTCATTCTTGATAGACAGTTAATCCGTTTTGACCTCTTTCCTCCTGGCTCCCTCGCTTCGCGCCACTCAGTTTTCAAAACAAATCAGTCTCGTGCCGCTCTGGTGTCATCTCGTGCTGCGTTCACTGTAGTCGGACATTGGAGATTCACGCTCGTAAATTGTCCAATTTGCCATAACTTTTAATTCATTGCTGCCAACTGGGGTGGCAGCAGGGGTGGCAAGGCTTTCTTTTAGGGTGGCATTTGCCACCCCGGTAGATCCGCCCCTGAGAAGAAAATAAATAAATAGAAATGAATTCCTTCGATGCAGAGCTGCATCAGACCAGGAGAACCTCTGGAGTACCTGACGTCTTCTCTCACCACTGATTTCAGAGACATTGGTACAGCTTTCAGCCATCCATCATAACGCTGGTATAGCTTTTATATATATATATATAGCTTTTATATATATATATGTGTGTGTATGTATGTATGTATGTATGTATGTATGTATGTATGTATGTATGTATGTATCTGTATGTAAGACTGTAGTTCCACCTCTGACCTGTGGGGGCAGTAATGCGCCCAGCAGCCTCTAAACTTCCGGAATCCTACAACAGAAGAAGAACAACAAGAACAACAGACTCAGTCGCCATTTTACCGTTGTCCGGTTGCTTTCAGTCTGTTTTTCTGATTATTTCATATTTAAATCAAAATAAAAGCAGTTTGAGTCGTAGCGTGACCTGAGCGCGAGGTAGGAGCACGTGACAGCGTCTGTGATGGCGGCCGACCGGCGCGAGGACAAAGGTGAGGCGAGCACGCAGCTTTGTTAGCTCCAGCTAGCTGTTAGCATTAGCATGTGTGCTGTCTTTGTTCCGTTCATGTTGCGGATCAATAATCAGCGGAGGGTCGTCGATTATTGATTAATGAACACGTTGACTAGTTAACGTGCTAGTTAACGAGCAGCGCGAGCGCCTCACTAACGTTCATTACGGAGGAAGAACCGTTAGTCGGCGCGAGGCACCAGACTCCATTCAGAAAACTGCTGATTTAAAGGGTTCCTATACATTCAGAATATAATATATATACATATACAGGGCTGGCACGCTGCACCAGACTCCATTCAGAAAACTATATATATACACACATATATATATGTGTGTATGTATGTGTGTGTGTGTGTGTGTGTGTGTGTGTGTGTGTGTGTGTGTGTATATATATGTATATATGTATATGTATATATGTGTATATATGTATATGTATATATGTATGCATATATATGTGTGTAAACGGAGTGAATATGTTTCAGACGGAGAGCTGAATGTTCTGGAAGATATTCTGACTGAAGCTCCGGATCAGGATGACGAGCTGTACAACCCTGAGACGGAACGAGCCGTCAGCGACAAGAAAGGTACCAATACTACTATAAAATATACCAATACTACTATAAAATATACCAATACTACTATAATAATATACCAATACTACTATAAAATATACCAATACTACTATAATAATATACCAATACCAATACTACTATAATAATATACCAATACTACTATAATAATATACCACTACTATAATAATATACCAATACTACAATAATATACCAATACTACTATAATAATATACCAATACTACTATAAAATATACCAATACTACTATACTACTATAATAATATACCAATACTACTATAATAATATACCAATACTACTATAATAATATACCAATACTACTATAAAATATACCAATACTACTATAATAATATACCAATACTACTATAAAATATACCAATACTACTATAAAATATACCAATACTACTATAATAATATACCAATACTACTATAATAATATACCAATACTACAATAATATACCAATACTACTATAATAATATACCACTACTATAATAATATACCAATACTACAATAATATACCAGTACTACAATAATATACCAATACTACAATAATAATATACCAATACTACTATAATAATATACCAATACTACTATAATAATATACCAATATTACCAATACTACTATAATAATATACCAATACTACTATAATAATATACCAATACTACAATAATATACAAATACTACTATAATAATATACAAATACTACTATAATAATATACGAATACTATAATAATATATGAACACTACTATAATAATAACTATTAGAGAATGTTACTATAATAATGACTCAGTTGTTAAAATATATATATATATATATATACAGTGAGGAAAATAAGTATTTGAACACCCTGCTATTTTGCAAGTTCTCCCACTTAGAAATCATGGAGGGTCTGAAATTGTCATCGTAGGTGCATGTCCACTGTGAGAGACATAATCTAAAAAAATAAATCCAGAAATCACAATGTTTGATTTTTTAACTATTTATTTGTATGATACAGCTGCAAATAATTATTTGAACACCTGTCTATCAGCTAGAATTCTGACCCTCAAAGACCTGTTAGTCTGCCTTTAAAATGTCCACCTCCACTCCATTTATTATCCTAAATTAGATGCACCTGTTTGAGGTCGTTAGCTGCATAAAGACACCTGTCCACCCCATACAATCAGTAAGAATCCAACTACTAACATGGCCAAGACCAAAGAGCTGTCCAAAGACACTAGAGACTAAATTGTACACCTCCACAAGGCTGGAAAGGGCTACGGGGAAATTGCCAAGCAGCTTGGTGAAAAAAGGTCCACTGTTGGAGCAATCATTAGAAAATGGAAGAAGCTAAACATGACTGTCAATCTCCCTCGGACTGGGGCTCCATGCAAGATCTCACCTCGTGGGGTCTCAATGATCCTAAGAAAGGTGAGAAATCAGCCCAGAACTACACGGGAGGAGCTGGTCAATGACCTGAAAAGAGCTGGGACCACTGTTTCCAAGGTTACTGTTGGTAATACACTAAGACGTCATGGTTTGAAATCATGCATGGCACGGAAGGTTCCCCTGCTTAAACCAGCACATGTCAAGGCCCGTCTTAAGTTCGCCAATGACCATTTGGATGATCCAGAGGAGTCATGGGAGAAAGTCATGTGGTCAGATGAGACCAAAATAGAACTTTTTGGTCATAATTCCACTAACCGTGTTTGGAGGAAGAAGAATGATGAGTACCATCCCAAGAACACCATCCCTACTGTGAAGCATGGGGGTGGTAGCATCATGCTTTGGGGGTGTTTTTCTGCACATGGGACAGGGCGACTGCACTGTATTAAGGAGAGGATGACCGGGGCCATGTATTGCGAGATTTTGGGGAACAACCTCCTTCCCTCAGTTAGAGCATTGAAGATGGGTCGAGGCTGGGTCTTCCAACATGACAATGACCCGAAGCACACAGCCAGGATAACCAAGGAGTGGCTCTGTAAGAAGCATATCAAGGTTCTGGCGTGGCCTAGCCAGTCTCCAGACCTGAACCCAATAGAGAATCTTTGGAGGGAGCTCAAACTCCGTGTTTCTCAGCGACAGCCCAGAAACCTGACTGATCTAGAGAAGATCTGTGTGGAGGAGTGGGCCAAAATCCCTCCTGCAGTGTGTTAACCTGGTGAAAAACTACAGGAAACGTTGGACCTCTAACTGCGAACAAAGGCTACTGTACCAAATATTAACATTGATTTTCTCAGGTGTTCAAATACTTATTTGCAGCTGTATCATACAAATAAATAGTTAAAAAATCATACATTGTGATTTCTGGATTTATTTTTTTAGATTATGTCTCTCACAGTGGACATGCTCCTACGATGACAATTTCAGACCCTCCATGATTTCTAAGTGGGAGAACTTGCAAAATAGCAGGGTGTTCAAATACTTATTTTCCTCACTGTATATATATATATATAATTGTATTTTAATTTGATGTGTAACTTCAGGAACCAAGAGGAAGAGCGAGCGTTCTGACAGCCGCGATCTGAAGAGGCTCCGCCCCTCTCGCTCCTCCTCCAATAAGAGAGGCCCGCCCCTCTCCTCCTCCTCTAAGAAGGTGGCGTCCAGCCCGCGCGCCCGCCACGCCGCCGCCAGCTACCGCCACGAATACTATGAGGAGCGAAAAGGGCGGCGAGGGGCCCGAGAGGTGACCAGGAGCCGTGCAGGAGAGGACGCTCGCCGCAGAGAAGCCCAGAGAGGCCTGGAGGCTCTGAGCCAGGTACTACGATATATATATATATATATATATATATATATATATATATATATATATATATATATATATATATATATATATATATTAGGGCTGTCAAACGATTAATTTTTTTAATCACGGTTAATCGCTGAATTTCTATAGTTAATCGCATATTTTATCATAATTAAAATTCTATTATTGAGCATTTCAGAACAGTTTTTAAGTCCATATTAACAATGGAAAGCCATTCTTACCAGTGGATTTTGATTGGGAATTAAATTGATGCAAAGAAAGTTACTTTATGAACTTGATTTTAAGATTTGTAATTGTTTATTATTTATTTACTGTAAACAAAAGAAACGTGTGAATCTGTCATTATTGCACAATTCCTCCAAGTCCCTAACCTAACTGAGATGTAACACTCACACTTTACTCATAGAGTACAAAGTAAATGGTCCAAAACCAGACGCCACAGCAGGACATTTAACCTTTACGTTTCTCTAATAAGGAATGTAACAGTTCTCCTGGACAGAGAAGGGGGGACAATGTCCCAAATGACAAAATCAGTCAAAACCATACAAACAACCCAGTCCTAAACCCGTATGCTTTTATTTATATATATATATATATATATATATATATATATATATATATATATATATATATATATGAAACACCCAGAGAGGCCTGGAGGCTCTGAGCCAGGTACTACTATAAATATATACATACACATATATATAATATTATCTATCTATTTATCTAATACGGCACCAGAGATGTCTGACTGAGATCCAGGAAGATTTATTTACAACTCCAACATGAAGTTAATATTTATAATATAAGTTGTATTTGACGTTATGTGTGAAGTTGGATGTGGTTCTGAAATATAGGCAAGTAATAATGCACATTAATAAGCATCTGACTTACTAAGAACATTATTTACCAAAACTAAATGTTATAGCCACCAGCATATAACAAGAAACAATACTAAGAATTACATTCATTTCTCTGTAATAATTAACATAAATGTAACGTATTATTGCTCAGTAACACAGACTGAGAATAAGCCACATCTATGTAGAGATGGTCCGATACCATTGTTTCTCTCCCTCTATTACAGCACACATATTCATAACAGAGCAAACTGTGATATATATATATATATATATATATATATATATATATATATATATATATATATATATATATGTGTGTATATATATATATGTGTGTATGTATATGTGTATGTATATGTGTATATGTATATGTGTGTATATATATATATATGTATGTATATGTGTGTTATGTTTGTCTGTAGAAGTTGCGGCGTGCGAGTCCCTCCCCCCAGGAGGAGGACAACCAATCAGAGGGAGAGGCAGCAGAGTACGGCTCGGAGCCGGGTACAGGAAGCTCCTCCCCCAGCGCGTCCCACGCAGAGGAAGAGGAAGAGGAGGACCACGAGGAAGAGGAGGAGGAGGAAGAGGAGGGCATGGAGGAAGAGGAGGAGGAGGAAGAGGAGGAGGAAGGGGAGAAGGAGGAGGAGGAGGAGGAGTACGAGCGTCGTGGAGGCGCCGAGGGAAACGACTACGACACTCGCAGCGAGGCCGGCGACTCTCGCTCCGCCTCCTCCGTCAGCTTCTCTGACGACGGCGAGTCAGTGCACTCAGGCTCCGCCTCCGAGGCCTCAGGTAACCACGGCGATGGCATAACCCCCCCCTCTAAGTCACTGAAGGGATTAACCCCAATGTTGGAGAGGCTCATTATAGTCAGTCCCTCCAGAACGTGATCATGATCTCATAACTCAATGTGATCTCATAGTAAATCAGTCTCTCCAGAAAAACGTGATTATGCCATCCCATAATTCAATGCATAATCAGCCAAAGTCTGCATATTTATTTCGGGGGCCGCATTTTTCAAATACGGCGCACTTTCGCCGCATAAATTGCCGATTTCCGCGCAAAATATGCAGGGCTTGCATGATTTCATAATCCCCGCATTTTCGTTACAAAAAGTCCCATCTATCTTAGCAGAAAGATGAAAGATGTTGGTTTACTTCACACAAGAGCAGCCGTTTCCCCTGTTGCCATGGGAACGTTTTGAAGAAACGTGAACATCATCGAAAAGCTGCAAACCCCGTGATGAAGCCGCGATGAAACCGCGGTTTTAATAACTTCCCGCAATTTCATCGCATTAAACTGCACAAATATCCGGCATATTCCATCACATTTTTAAGAAAACGTGCCGCATCATCAAGGATTTTAGCCCAAAACTATCACAAAAAAACTCACATTTTTCTGGAAGGACTGAAATCAGCTAAACATTATGAATGAATGAATGGGAGATATCATCAGCTAAACATAATGAATGAATGAATGAATGGGAGATATAATTAGCTAAACATGATGAATGAATGAATGTATGAATGGGAGATATAAACATAATGAATGAATGAATGGGAGATGTAAATAGATAACGGTAATGAATGAATGAATGGGAGATATAAACATAATGAATGAATGAATGAATGAATGGGAGATGTAAATAGATAACGGTAATGAATGAATGAATGAATGAATGAATGGGAGATATAAACATAATGAATGAATGAATGTATGAATGGGAGATATAAACATAATGAATGAATGAATAGGAGATGTAAATAGATAACGGTAATGAATGAATGAATGAATGAATGAATGGGAGATATAAACATAATGAATGAATGAATGTATGAATGGGAGATATAAACATAATGAATGAATGAATAGGAGATGTAAATAGATAACGGTAATGAATGAATGAATGAATGGGAGATATAAACATAATGATTGAATGAATGAATGGGAGATGTAAATAGAAAACGGTAATGAATGAATGGATGAATGAATGAATGGGAGATGTAAATAGAAAACGGTAATGAATGAATGGATGAATGAATGAATGGGAGATGTAAATAGAAAACGGGAATGAATGAATGAATGAATGGGAGATGTAAACATAATGAATGAATGAATAGGAGATGTAAATAGATAACGGTAATGAATGAATGAATGGGAGATATAAACATAATGAATGAATGAATGAATGGGAGATGTAAATAGAAAACGGTAATGAATGGATGAATGAATGAATGGGAGATGTAAACATAATGGATGAATGGGAGATGTAAACATAATGAATGAATGGGAGATGTAAATGGATAACGGTAATGAATGAATAAATGAATGGATGAATGGGCGATGTAAACATAATGAATGGATGAATAGGAGATGTAAATAGATAACGGTAATGAATGAATGAATGAATGGGAGATATAAAC
>NC_050186.1:23821291-23851291 GCF_008315115.2 Sander lucioperca | reverse complement strand
ATTAAAGTGTGTGTGTGAGGAAAGTGAAAGCGAGAACGGACGGAGCGCCAGAAAGACGTTTGGTGGTTTGAGATTTAAGGACTGTTGCTGGTCTGGAGGGGGGGGGGGTCTGAGAGGGGGCGGGGCTTGTTGATTGGTTGACAGGACTGCACCATCATCACCATCATCATCACCCCCTCCTCACCCTTTCAAAGTAAGAGGGTTTATAAAAAGCCTATAACATGGACTGATGAGGAGACAGACTGTGTTTAAATCTAAAGTTACAGCCCCTCCCACATTTACAGCAGAAGAGCGGTATGTTGTCCCTTTCAGAGGCTTCTTCTTCTTGTTTGTTGTTTTCATTGTGTGTGAAGCTAAATGTGTCAATGCTGCTGTAACAGTGAGACAGTGAGGTATTCCTAACAGGAAGTGTTTCCTGGACACAGATGTACACCAAGATCACAGGTTTGTGTCCGAGCGCTTCCAGACGTACGTCATCGGCCCTCAGAGTCTTGAGTCCGATTATTAAAAACGTTATCACACGAGCAGGCGAACCGGGAGAAGCAGCCATGGCGTGCGTATTCACACGGGCCGCGTGGTGGTCTCTGGGGGACCAGACGGCTGTTACACACCGGCCGTCACACACCGACCACGACCAGACGGCCGTTACACACCGACCAGACGGCCGTTAGTTACACACCGACCAGACAGCCGTCACACACCGGCCGTCACACACCGACCACGACCAGACAGCCGTTACACACCGACCAGACGGCCGTTACACACCGGCCGTCACACACCGGCCGTCACACACCGACCACGACCAGACGGCCGTTACACACCGGCCGTTACACACCGACCACGACCAGACGGCCGTTAGTTACACACCGACCAGACGGCCGTTAGTCACACACCGACCAGACGGCCGTTACGCACCGACCAGATGGCCGTTAGTTACGCACCGACCAGACTCCAGTCACTGACCTCGCCAGACTGTCAGACAGCTGGTTATCGGCTCGGTGTGTCTCGGCGTCAGACGGACGGATCAGTTCTCGTTGTGTCTGTGTTGGTGGAGCAGCCACCGTGTCACCACAGCCCCGTAGGACCAGACTCCAGCCACTAAACAACCGCTCTAACCCTCAGGTTGTCTTCTCGGTCAAAATTGAAAACAGACTTTGTTTACATGGTTTTGTCACTTTTCTCAACGCGTTTTTAAATTCAGTCATTAAACCTAATTTAAATGACATTATACTTCATTTTTGAGTTAAAAAAGCAGAAATTATGTATAGTGTTGACTAATAGTTTAGATCAGAGGATGTTGAGTGATTAACTCAAACTTTAGTCAGGAGACGGTTTTGAAAACAAACAAAAAAATTTAAAATGCTATAAAATTGAATAAAACTCCCCGAATTCAATGAAAGTAATCATTAATTGTACCTGTGAAGATTGTTATGGTGGTTCCATACAATGTACATCATGCATCCATGTTATTTTTGGGTAATTTGGTTGTTAAGAAACCCATATTCCTGATATAAAGAACTTTGAAAACGAGGACAACACAAGGATTAAAAGTCGTCGTTGAAAAGGGAGAAGCCGCCGTATAGAACCAAACTCCATCCAGAAAACACGCGTTTCAAAAGTAGTTTGCTCGTGTTTTGCAGACAGACGTATTTGTTAGAGGCGAACACCGTGTCAAACCGTTCTGAATGAAGTATTGTGGAGCTGCAGAGATGTCCCGGACTACAAACTGTACCCTAGTACAGACTACAGAAAACCTCGTTGTTTGGTACAGATCTCGGAAAATCGCACTATAATCGTTTTAAAATGTTCTTAATCTTAATATGTTTCAATGAAAATGAGAATAATGATACAAAAACGATCATTCCCTCCAATATCGTGAATCATAACGCAGTCGCAATATAAGTCAAAAATAATGGTAATTAGATCTTTTCCTCATACTGTGCAGCCCTAGTACAGAACTACACCGGCGGGGAACGCCATTAGACACAATGCCAGTGTGAACACGCCGTAAGTCTTCCACAAGCTAAGAAAACACTGGGAGACAGGACCAGCAGAGGGCAGAACCAGCAGACAGCAGGACCAGCAGACGGCAGGACCAGCAGAACCAGTAGACAGCAGGAGAACCAGTAGACAGAACCAGTAGCTGTAGCTCAGGTGTCGGCTACCTGTGGCTCTTTAAAGGCCGTTACACGCCAACCAGACGGCCGTTACACACCAACCAGACGGCCGGCCGTCGGCAGAAAGCCAGTCGGACTGATCAGTCTCCCCGAGGTCCAGAAAGTGTCTCAGAACACCCCGAAGAGACGCCGACTTGAGCGTACGTTCTGCGCGAGACGTAATATAAGAAATGAAAACCGGAAACGTCACGTGGGTCTGGCTGCTCCCCGAACATAATGGCGTCTCGTTCAGAATACGATCTCATGGTGGACTAAAATAGTTCCTCTGAAACGTGTTTCTGAAAACATTTGAAGAGAGAAATAGGCCGTGCAGTTGCTGAATCTGTCTTCATTTCAGATCAACAAAGGTCAGTTTAAAAGATTTTACTCAGATTTTGAGAGACTCTAGTCACGCTCATCCCGCTCCCCGTTTCCTGGTTAGCTCTCCACCAATCAGATGGCTCACTGAGTCTGACTGCCGGCAGTGCCCGCCCCCCTGATTATACATGTCAGATCAGCCCAAATGAAGGCCGACGGCCCCTCGGACGGCCGGTTATCGGCTCGGTGTGTCGGCGCCTTAACGTTGTCCAGCGGCGCCCCGTGGTTTAACCTGTTAATGAATACTGGTTATTGTTGAATATTATAAATGTATAAATGTTGTCGGTCTAAAGAGATTCTTACATTCAACATTTAGGCTACAAAACATTTCAGTTAGCTCAAATGGTATGCATGAATCTCCCAAAAGGCTAACTTGTTTTTGGCTGCATCTCCGCAACGGAAAGGGACAGATTCTACTTAAACAGCTGTTACACAGAAACAGGAAGTGATGTCAGAACCTGGAAGACGGCACCTTCAGAGTAAATCTGTCCCATCGCTAGATGTGAATAGTTTTGGTGAAGTTCAGTTTTTCTTGTTTTGAAATTTGACTGTTTTAATGTGTGTATTGTGTGTGTATTAATGTGTGTGCGAGTGTGTATTGTGTGTGTGTGTGTGTGTGTGTGTGTGTATGTGTATGTATGTGTGTCTTAACTGTGAACTTGTGTGTGTAGGCGTCGCCCTGAAGAATACGACCTCCATGGCAGGAAGCGGCCGCGGGCCGACGGTCCGCCGGACTTCAACCAGCGAGCAGGTCGTTAAAACTGAAAACTAACGATGACTCAGCATTAATCTGTAACGATGACTCAGCATTAATCTGTAACGATGACTCAGCATTAATCTGTAACGATGACTCAGCATTAATCTGTTAACTAACTGAACTAACTTCTCCCCGGCTGACGACAAACCGTCTGAAAAGAGAAATGTAACGTAAGAATTTATTTTATCTTCAGGGTTCATCCAGGACCTTCGTAACCAGCCGGTGGACAGGTGAGACGCACGCCATCACTCACCTGAAACAGGAAGTAGGCAGGGCTACAGGAAGTATACGGGGTTACAGGAAGTAGGAAGGGCTATGTGTAGTAGATGGGCAATGTGTAGTAGACTGTGTAGTAGGCAATGTGTAGTAGACTATGTGTAGTAGGCTGTAGTAGATGGGCTGTGTGCGGTAGGCGGGGCTGTGTGCGGTAGGCGGGGCTGTGTGCGGTAGGCGGGGCTATGTGCGGTAGGCGGGGCTGTGTGCGGTAGGCGGGGCTGTGTGCGGTAGGCGGGGCTATGCGGTAGCGGGGCTGTGCGTAGGCGGGGCTGTGTGCGGTAGGCGGGGCTGTGTGCGGTAGGCGGGGCTGTGTGCGGTAGGCGGGGCTATGTGCGGTAGGCGGGGCTGTGTGCGGTAGGCGGGGCTATGTGCGGTAGGCGGGGCTACAGCAACGTTAGTGTTTCTCTGTAACTACAGATCAACAGAAACCAGAAACATTTAATTTAAAGCCAAAATAACTGAAATGTTCAGCACCTGTCTGCTTTCATATAAACACACAAAGCTCTGTGAAAGCTTTCAAAAGAGAGTAACTTATTTCAGAGAGTAACTTATTTCAGAGAGTAACTTATTTTAGAGAGTAACTTATTTCAGAGAGTAACTTATTTTAGAGAGTAATTTATTTCAGAGAGTAACTTATTGTAACTTATTTTAGAGAGTAACTTATTTCAGAGTAACTTATTGTAGATAGTAACTTATTGTAGATAGTAACTTATTGTAGATAGTAACTTATTTCAGAGAGTAACTTATTTTAGAGAGTAATTTATTTCAGAGAGTAACTTATTGTAACTTATTTCAGAGTAACTTATTTCAGAGTAACTTATTGTAGATAGTAACTTATTGTAGATAGTAACTTATTTCAGAGAGTAACTTATTTTAGAGAGTAACTTATTTCAGAGAGTAACTTATTTTAGAGAGTAACTTATTTCAGAGAGTAACTTATTGTAACTTATTTTAGAGAGTAACTTATTTCAGAGTAACTTATTGTAGATAGTAACTTATTGTAGATAGTAACTTATTTCAGAGAGTAACTTATTTTAGAGAGTAATTTATTTCAGAGAGTAACTTATTGTAACTTATTTTAGAGAGTAACTTATTTCAGAGTAACTTATTGTAGATAGTAACTTATTGTAGATAGTAACTTATTTCAGAGTAACTTATTTCAGAGAGTAACTTATTTTAGAGAGTAACTTATTTTAGAGAGTAACTTATTTTAGAGAGTAACTTATTTCAGAGAGTAACTTATTTCAGAGAGTAACTTATTTTAGAGAGTAACTTATTACAGAGATCTTTTATTGAAATCAAGTCTTTGTTTTGTTGTTTTTCAGACGATTCTCCGGCATGAGACGAGATGTTTTTCTCAACGGGGTGAGTCACAAACATGTTAGCTTAGCTTCAATCTGTTAGCATGTTAGCTTAGCTTCAACCTGTTAGGATGTTAGCTTCAATCTGTTAGGATGTTATCTTCAACCTGTTAGCATGGTAGCTTAGCTTCAACCTCTTAGCATGTTAGCTTAGCTTTAACTTGTTAGCATGTTAGCTTATCTTAATTTCCCGAGGTTTGTGTGTGTTCCAGTCGTATAACGACTACATGAGGGACTACCATCACAGCGTCGGCCCCCCCGCCCCCTGGCAGACTCTGGTGAGCCTCTCTCTGATTGGTTGTTGGTCTGTGAGTTTATTGGCTGAACTGGAGAATTGATGATGTCATGTGTGTGTCAGCAGGCAGCATACCCGGGCGTGGAGCAGCCGCCCCCCCACCACCCCCCCTACTACCACCACAGCCACCCCCCGCCCCCCCCACACCAGGCCTACCACCACCACCCGCTGCCCCCCCACGAGGCCCCGCCCCCTCGCTTCAGAGACAAGCAGCGGGCGCCCCCCCACCGCGCCTTCCCCTCCAGCCCGGTGAGTCACTCTGGTTCTACCGTTTATACTGGTTCTACCATTTCTACTGTGGCCCTGACGGTACCTAGGTAAGGACTACTAGCCAGTCAGAAGCAGAGTATGAGGGCCCTGACAGTACCTAGGTAAGGACTACTAGCCAGTCAGAAGGGTTAGGGTTAACAACAGTTCACCGAGTGCTTTGACAGAAACATCATCTAACTGTCTCCTGTCCTGTGTGTTTCCCATCATGCAGCACGACTACGACATGCGCGTGGACGACTTCCTGCGGCGGACGCAGGCGGTGGTGAGCAGCCGGCGGGAGCGCGAGCGGCAGCGTGAGCGTGAGCGAGGCGGGCCGCGGCGAGAGAGAGAGCGAGAGCGAGGGAGAGACCGAGACCGAGAGAGAGACCGAGACAAGGAGAGGGGCCGCTACCGCCGCTGAGCTCCGGCATCGGCCCGGGCTTTTATTCTGAAACTCAGCTGGTTTCCTGTTATTATTTTTATTTTATTTTTTTTTTTTTTGAGAATTATGAATAAAAAACTAAACGAGCTGCGTGATGACATCATCCGTTTTTATGTGAATAAAACCGTAAAAATAAAGATTCTGTGGAAACGTTTCTTTTGATGATCAACCGTCACATTTCATTACCCAGAATCCTCTCTGTTCGGCGTCCGTTCCCCAACGCGAGGGGCGGGGCCTCTGAGGGGTTGCCACGGTGACTGAGTCATTTTGTTTCTTTAGTTATTGCTTCTCTTATTGTGAAAAGTTGGACAGTTTCCTGTAGAGTCCTTCAAAATAAATGAGGCGAGAAAATCTTTTAAAACCTGTGAAGAAGAAAAAGAAGAAACTTCCTGATTTTTTTTTTTTTTCTCTTTTATAAGTTTTTAAACATTTTTTTCTCTATGTTAAAAATGAATTTATTTTCAGGTTTATTTTGTATTTTACTTCCTGAACGTCAGTGTTTTTGTGTTTAAGGCTGATATATTTTTGCTCCTCTGTGATTGGTTGTTTGCAGTCAGCTGATCTGTGTTAGCGTTAACGTCTGTTTCCTGTTTCTGAACCAAAGGGGGCGGGGCTTGTGTCTGTTTTTTACAAAATAAAAAAATGTACAATCATCAATCAGCTGTTTCTTTTCTGTTGTAGTAAAGTAATCAGATTACTGCTTTCAGACCAAATTACTGAAAGGACAGTTTGTAATACGTGTCTATATGAATATTATATGTATATTTATGTATACATATGTATATGTGTGTATATATATATATATATATATATATATATATATATATATATACACATCATTGAGTCCATCCTCACATCCTCCATCACCATCTGGTACGCTGCTGCCAAGGACAAGGGCAGGCTGCAGCGTGTCATTCGGTCAGCTGAGAAGGTGATTGGCTGCAATCTGCCGCCGCTCCAGGACCTATACGCCACCAGGACTCTGAAGCGTGCTGGAAAGATTGTGGCTGACCCCTCCCACCCCGGACACAAGCTCTTTGAGCCACTCCCCTCTGGCAGGAGGCTGAGGTCCATCAGGACCAAAACCTCACGCCACATAAACAGTTTTTTCCCCTCCGCCACTAGTCTTATCAACAAGGCCCTGAACCCATCCTGACTCTCTCCACACCCCACCTCTGGCTCCTCATGCCACTGGACCTACTCTGCTGTAACGTTCCTTTTTACTACTGTTTAACGTATTTTACTATTTATTTAAATGTATTGTATCGTTATTAATACGTACTGTGTGTATATGTTTATACTTATATTGTTTATATTCTTTTTATCCTTCTTATATTTGTATGTGTGACATGCTCCAACAACACCATGACAAATTCCTCGTATGTGCAACGTACTTGGCAATAAAGCCCTTTCTGATTCTGATATATATATATATATATATATATATATATATATATATATATATATATATATATATATATATATATATATATATGTACACACACATATTTAATGTATATGAATATTATATGTGAATGTTCCCAGTGTTCCATTTATGTGATTTTACTTTGAAAGGTCTTCTATTCCTATCGTATCGTTCAGGGTCTTTTATTTTGGTGACCCCACCGGAAGTCCCGTATGTGTGTGTTCCGTTAACTTGACGCCGGTCCTCGGTGATAACAGAGGCACCGATTCCTCTGGAAATACCGGCCAGATTCGGCATTTTCCAGCCGGTAAAGCAGCAGAAATGAGAGACAGGAGGATTTAACGTTGACTAACGGACCCGCGGGGCGTGAAAAAGGTAAAATAAACCGTTAAAATGTCCCGATTAGACAGCTACACACACAGTACAGCCTGCTAACGGCAGCTAGCCGCTGCTAGCTCCTTCAGTTTCCTTCTATTTCCCCCAAATCCCGTTTTATCCTCACGTCGACCCGCTACATTCCCGCTCGCGCTAACTTTCCCTGCGTGTTACGTCACGCTAAATCCCACTGAGACGAAATAAAACCGTTAAAAACTCCCGTTAATCAACATGTTCAGATCATGGATGTTTAGGTTCAGATTTACAGGAACAATTCTGGGATTCTCCCAACAAGAATTGGGGAAATCTCGCGAGAGAACGTGCGAGGTTACATTACGGATTTTATTTGTGTAATTAGTGAAAATAGTCAGAAAAAGGTCAACCAATTACACGGAAACATTAAAGATAATGTCGACATAAGATTATTATTTAGCATGCTAGATGTGAGGTAATGACTTGTTTTGGTTGTCAGAGATGCTGATTCGCCCGCTGACTCTGTGTGACGACAGGGGGCGGGGCCTGACTGCGGTGGCTCCGCCCCCTGCGCTCCCATTGGCTGATGAGGGTGATGACGACACAGAGACACAAACAGGTTTGTGCTTTTTCTGTTGGTACATTTATAATTAATTCTATTTATGTATGTCTCAGAGACTCTGTGTTTCTCCTGCAGGAGGTTTTCTCCCCCCTCCCCCCTCTCTCCTCCCCCCTCCCTCTTCATCCCTTCCCCCTCCCTCCTCCTCCCCCCCTGCTCCTTCTCTTTCTTCTTCCCCCGTCCCTCCATCCTTCCTCTGTCTCCCCCCCCCTCCCCCTGTCTCTTTTACCCCCCCTGCCCCCCCCCCTCCGTGCTGCTCCTGCTCCTCCCTGCTTCCGCGCCTCCTCTCGGCTCACCGCTCCGAGGTTCGGCGCCTCCTGCGAGGAGCGCTGGCGTCTCTGGGCCGCCGACTGGACTCTCTGGAGAGGAGGAGCCAGAGGAGGAGGAAGAGGAGGAGAGGAGAAGAGGAGGAGAAGGAGGAGGAGGAGAGGAGGAGGAGGAGGAGGAGGAGGAGGAGAGGAGAAGAGGAGGAGGAGGAGGAGGAGGAGAGGAGCCAGAGGAAGAGGAAGAGGAGGAGGAGGAGGAGGAGAGGAGAAGAACATGAGGAAGCAGACCCTTCTCCAGGTGAGTCCCGGGGAACGTTGCTATGGTTTACCCTGCAGAGATCTGAGGAGCAGTTAAATCATATTCTGCTCATTTTCAGGTTCATAAATAGTGGGAATGCTGATTCAGCAGCATTCCCACTATTGTTATCCTGTTCTTTATTATTATTCCGTACGTTTTTTGGCTCTCCGTACTTTCTGCATACGTTCAGCTATTAAAACCATTCAACTTTTGAAATGTTCAGCTCTTTCAGCTAATGATGGGACTTCTTCAACTTTTTTTCTACCATTTATACTTTTTTAAATATTAAGCTTTTAAACATTTTATTTTAACATTAAAGTCAATGAGAGCATGATTCAAATCCTTCAAATCCTCTTCTCCTTCAAAATGTATCTCCTCCTACATTCTTTCACCTACAGACGTGATTCAAACTTTAAACCATTCACAAAAACTTCAGGTATTAGGCTATATCTTTTCAGTTTGATATATTTTACAGTTTTTGTGAAAAAGCTGTTTAAGTTTAGTGATCATTTCAGGATTTTTTTTGCGTTTATAATGGGTGTGTATTGCGTGACTTACAGTGGGTGATGTCATGAAGTAGAGTGCGGAGCCAAAAAAAATTACCTATGTCCCTTCTCTATAAATTGCTCTTACACCCACAATTTTGACTTGTCATACAAAATGTATACATCAAAACGTAGGTATTTTGTCTAGTTTCAGCCAATGTGCTCAGTTAGACGATATGACTTATACTTTTGGCTTGATGAGCTTCCAAATGGCAACAGTTCCAAATCTTCCTCCATTCGCTGCCCTGTTTAACATTCTCCACATTTCTGAGCAAAATGCAGAGCGAACCACTTTTTAAAATCGCTGATATGCCCACATTTTTAAGTTTATCCACATAAATTTTATATTAATACGTTCACAAAGGCCTTGTGGTGGTCACGATTACATCATTTGACTGATACCCCTTATCGTTTTAGCAGTCTAAACAGTCCTCTCCTCCCTCCCTACTCTCCTCCCTACTCTCCTCCCTCCCCTCCTCCCTCCCTCCTCTCCTCCCTCCCCTCCTCCCTCCTCTCCTCCCTCCCCTCCTCTCTCCTCTCCTCCCTCCTTCCCTCCCCTCCTCCCTCCCTACTCTCCTCCCTCCCTCCTCCCTCCCCTCCTCTCCTCCCTCCTCTCCTCATCCCTCCCTCCTCCTCTCCTCCCCCCCCCCCTCTCTCTCTCTCCCTCTCTCCCTCCCTCCTTCTGTCTCTCCCTCCCTCCCTACCTCCAGGGTCATTTGTGATTTCATCCATGTATATATCCAACTTCTTTTCAGGCAATATATTCACCTCTCAGCTCTTTAGGGTCATGCTTCTTTGTTCTATTCAATGGATATGTCTGATAATAATACAAAGTATTTATACTTTCAGGCTTTTTAGTCAATTTATTTGAACTTCCAGTTTTGACAGTATTAAAGTTTATCTTCCAGCTTTTCTAGAAATGTATTTCAGCTCTTAGCTTAATAAGGTAATGCAGTTCAGCTTCCAACTGACAATTTTACATTTCAAATTCCAACTTTTTCAGCAGTGCAGTGCAATCCATTTGAGATTTTTTAAACAATTTTGTTCATATTTCTGCATTTTCATCTAAGTTTCTCATAGCATTTGTAAGTCTTCCCTACTTAATAAATAAATTCAGACCTCACAATGTTCTACATATTTTGGCATCGTTGAACTTTTAAAGCCAATGATTCAGTTTAGCGTCAGATTTTCAAAAAACCTTTAAATATTCCACATCTTACTTACATCAGTGGTGGTGTTCAACTTTTTTTTTAATTCATTTTATTTAAACAGGGACAATGCACAAGTTAACATTAACCTTGTATAAGAACAAGGAGAGATGCATTGTGTCAGGTTGGAGCACCAGAGCTATTTTCCGCCCGTAGTCCCTCGGCAGGTCAGCAACACAATAAAAATTACATGCAAGTGAAATACAAAACATTAAAATATCCAATTTTACAACCACAGTCACACCTAATTTACAATTAAAACTATCATGTGCTCAATTGTTCCCCCTTCCTAAAACCAACCCCCTCCACCCCACACCAACAAAGCTATGCAATAAAAATCCTTACCTCTCCCAACACACACACACACACACACACATACATATACACACACACACACACACACATACATATACACAGAAACACACACATATACACAGACACACACACACACACACTTCATAAATGTGTACAAGTTTGTTGTGACAGTAACCATGCTTTTGTCAAACTGGAAAAGGTTTGAGGATGTGTACATGTAATAAGGTGTGTGGGGAGAGTATTCCACTGACTTATGGCCACAAAAGAGAAGGATGATTTGCCAAATGAAGTTTTGCGATTGGGAATATTGCTCTCTCCTCTAGTGGCTGACCGAGTAGCTCTTTATATTTCTGAGTTGAGCGTAATACATTTTTTTAGAGGAGGAGCGACAGCATTATGAATGATTTTAAAAAGTAAGCAAACATTCGAATGCATTATCAAATTTACAAAATTTTAAATATTGTACTTAGTGATTATTTTGCAGTGGTGATATTGACGTGTTTTTTGTCATGGATCTTAAGGGCTGTTTTATATCATGATTCCAGTGGTCTTAAAGATGAACTGAACTGGAATTTGAGTAAAGGTGATATAACAGATGTATTTTATTTCTTCTCATTGGTACAATGATTAAAATGGCTGAATTTGTTAAAAGGGATAAAATGGTACATTGAAAGTGTTGTTGTTGTTACACGGGCGCCGCCATGTTGGAATTCCACAATCGGCTACGTCACTGGCACGGTAAGCAGCCATGGGATGTAAACAGTCTGAGGCTAACGGACATGGCTGAGGAAACGGAAACCAACAGGTCTAGGGGGGGGTCATACTGCATTGCCCCTGGCTGCAGTAATGAACTGTATAGGGCTAAGGCAGCTGGGGTTACGATACATTTCCACAGGCTACCTTTGACAAGGAAACCAGTCCTCAACTCATGGCTAGCTGCCTTAAAACTGGCTAGCCCTCCGACAGCCCCTAGATTTCGAGTCTGTAACGAGCATTTTTTAGCGACAGACTATTTAGAGAGCTGTAATTTCGATTCAACAGGGTCACTGGTGAGGGTTAAGTCCAACAGACTGAAACCTGAGGCCATTCAGTCAATGATCAATTTTTCAGGCTACAGTACAGGGCAGACCGATAGACCAACGGCAAGACACTAACACCGATGCTATCTGCCGCAGAGACAGGGCGCTGAAACGCTCACATCAGGCAGAGGACAGAGAGGTATGTTTAGCTGTTATCCAGCATGCTAGCAAGTCTACTAGGCAAAGGGCTGGATGTAACGTTGTTGTGACATACACAAAACACGTACATTTTCACTTACACGCACAAATAAAGCCTGACATGTAGGCTTTATAACGTTCAACAAAACTGAGACTGACACACTGGGCATTCATTGAAATTGAGTCACAAAACCAGATAGATACCAAACGATCCAAGCACTTATGTCAAACTCCACAAGCTAGCGCTCCGACCATAGACTGTATAAATAAACCATGACTCCGATGATATCACAGATCAATAATAATGTGTTTCTAGCTGCTAACTAAACCACAGCGGGTCTGGAAACAGAATCCAACGTCCCTTTCTACTCCCCCTGAAGCTAGCTGATGTCTCAGGGACATTGTTGATGCAGAGGGAGTTCAACTCACAGAAAAAGCTGCTAGTTCCATAATAAGAGGTATCTGTGCAGGATCCATTTGTGTAATATCCATCAACGACCACAAGGAAACAATCTGCCAACTCTGCACTAGCCTAAAGTAAACGGCAAAACTGGTGAATCCTCCGTGCATCCGTCACCCTGGGGTGACTCCTTCTTATATACAGTCTATGGGTGACTCTCCTACGTGCAGCTAACTTTTAACTTTATTTATTTTGGTTTTAACATTTTGCGTGCAGCTAACTTAACAAGCGATCCCATTGGATGAATTCGTCCAATCACATTTTCCATTTATCTGCCTCGATTTTCTAAAACACACAGGACCTTTTCTATTTCCTCTAAATGTACACGATATATAAGCAGTCTCTATTCCCTAAAATGCATAATGTGCTTGGATACAATAAATGAGAGTACATGACAGGTAGATGGTCCAGGTTGACCTCTCTCCAACAGATGGATTCAGTTGCAGTGTCCGGCAGCGTCCACACACACACACACACACCAGTCACTTCCCCCCAAACGATCCAAAGGTGGAGCCTGAAACAGACTGTCCTCCATGTGGTGGTAGTCAGACACTACAGGCCTGTCCCTCACAGGCTCAAATGTGTAACCCATGCCTTTAAAATTACTCATTTTCATGTGTATTTAATATGCTGCACTGTAGCCTATATACCTTCGCAGGTCCTACCACGCCAGTGACGTCATCGAAATTGTCAGCGTTCTAATACTAACAAACGTAATTTTTGTGTTGCTTAAAAAAAAGCTATATTGATTTTTTTTAATTACAATTTTTAGTGTAATTTATTTTTATTTGTCATAACCAACACATTATCAATGTTTATTCTTTCAGTTGAGTTCATCTTTAAGGCTATCTTACCTGCTTGAGACCAACTTGTCATGCAATACAAAAAGTGTGGAACAATCTTAGCACTTAAGTAGGTATTCATGGTTATTAAAACCATTCATACTTTTCCAACTATCCTCACTACTTCAACTTCTTCTTACGGATTTAAGCTATTCATCCAGTTTAGCTTTAGCAGTTCAGCTATTCAGCATTCCCACGCATTTTCTAGTTGTATTGAGAGTTTATACCAGAATAGGTTTACATGGTTTAACTTTATATTTTAGTTGTACTGCACATTGCTGCAGCTCCTCTTTTCACCCTGTGTTCAGGTCTCTGTTTTAGCTACAGAGTGAGACCTCTCACTGCTGTAACATCTTTGTTGGCAGTCGCACATGCTCATGAGCTAGCTAGCTGTTTCTCCAACTTCAGTAGTACAAGGCAGGATTAGCCGGGAGACTTCTTCTAAACGAGGGCGCACTTCCAACTTTGTGTGGAATACCTGCAGAACAGGGACATGGAAGTAGTTCTTTTGTAGATTAGGGTGAACTAGTGTGTGTTGTAGCAGTGTTTTGCCGTTGAGAACAAGCTAGCATGCTAACGGTTAGCCCCCTAGCCCCCTCGTTTCAGCTAGTGACGTAGAAAGCCGTGCAGATGTTGACCAGCTCACCCAGAGACTGAAGGCAGGACACATTCAGAAACCGTATCTCACTCTAAACACCATGGATGGTTTTATCAAAGTGTGTATGAAGCACCAGAGACACAACATATTTCCCCAAATCACAGAAAAAGGGATTTTTTCATAATATGGGCACTTTAAACATAGTCCTAGGTGACAGACATCCAGCGGTACCTGAACTATCCCAGAGGACTAGACCTGAATAGACATGTGGCTCACAGCCCAACGGGGGCCCGTTGGACCACCAGGGGGCCTGTTGGATCACCAGGGGACTGTTAGGGGGCCTGTTGGACCACCAGGGGGCTGTTAGGGGGCCTGTTGGACCACCAGGGGGCTGTTGGACCACCAGAGGCCTGTTAGGGGGCCTGTTGGACCACCAGGGGGCTGTTGGACCACCAGAGGCCTGTTAGGGGGCCTGGTGGACAGATTGGGTCCTACACACAACACACGAACACTAACAGCTGATCAATAGTTTCTCCCCCAAATACAGAAACAGCTTTCTCTGTTCTCTCTTCTTCAGGTTCAGCTGCTCTCCCCGCCATCCCCCCCACTCCCTTTAGCCCCGCCCCTTCCTGTAGTCCCACCCCTTCCTGTAGTCCCGCCCACCTGTCTCCTGTCACTTCCTCGTCTTCCTCAGACAGTGAGGACTCGGTCCTGTCCCCTCTGTCCTCTGGTTCCAGCCAATCAGAGCCGAGGAAGAGGAAGAGCAGAGGCAGAGAGAACACAGATGAGGAAGAGGAAGAGCAGCATGCTGGGAGGTTTGTGGGCCGGATGGCGTTCTCCTCCCGAGGAGGGGGGGGGCAGGAGGCGCGGCTCACTCTGCACAAGTTCCCCCCCAGGAAGCAGCGAAGAAGAGAGGGGGGAGCAGCCGGCCAATCACAGAAGGATGTCAGTGTCGTCAGGCAGAACGGTTACACGAGGTCAGAGACTTTATTTATTTACTCATCTTTAAACCTTTCATCACCGTAGCAACATCACCATAGCAACATCACCGTAGCAACCCCCCCTCTTCACATACACACAGACACACACACACACACACACACACACACACACACACACAAAGTTAATCTAAACCTGAATTCATCAGAAATAATAGTTCATGTTATCTGTTTTTGAAGAAGTATTCAAAGTAAATGTTATAAAGTGATAATGTAGTTTTTTCTCCCTCAGCTCCTTTTCCCAGCATGCCTTGCTCCTGCAGCCAGCCCAGAGCCAATCAGAAGCTCTGGACTTTTCTTCGGGACGATGGCGTTTCTGTGACGTCCCGCCTCCTGTCGCCCTCTCCTCCAATCACGGGGCTCTCCACATCTGGTGCCTGGTCTCCTTTAGCCCCGCCCCCATGCTGCGGCTCTCAGCGGTTGCCGTGGAGACGCTGTCGGAGTTAGTGAGGGGGGGGGCTTGTGTGCGTCCGCTAAGACCGCTGAGAGACTGGACGGCCCCGCCAAGTCTCAGCATTGACCACTGGTAATATTATTATATTATATATATATTTATATATGTTTATATATATATATATATATATATATATATATATATATATATATATATATAAAGATGTATATGTGTGTGTGTGTGTATATATTATAATGTTTGTGTAAAGTTTCTAGATATTATTATGTTACTCTGTGAACATTATTTACATTTGAAATGTTTTGTGTTTGCAGTTACGTGCGAACGCCTAAACCGAGGTTAGTTTTGATTTATTTTATTGTATTCGCTGATCTTTTGGGTTAAATGTGTGATGTTGTTCTAAACTAGATTCTGTGTATTTCAGTCCGGCCTTTTCTGCCCGGCGACAGCAAAAACAGAGAGCCAATCACAGCTCCCGGAGCCTCCACACCCCCTGGCGACGGGCCCTCCCCCTGCCCCTGTGTTCAGCCAATGGCCTGCCTGCTCCGCTGGCCGTCGTCCAATCAGCAGCCAGCTCCCAGTTCCTCAGCTCAAATGAAGAGGTAAAGACACAGGAGTAGTTTAGATCACAGTAGAGTAGTTTAGATCACAGTAGAGTAGTTTAGATCACAGTAGAGTAGTTTAGATCACAGTAGAGTAGTTTAGATCACAGTAGAGTAGTTTGGAGTAGTTTAGATTACAGTAGAGTAGTTGAGATCACAGTAGAGTAGTTTAGATCACAGTAGAGTAGTTTGGAGTAGTTTAGATTACAGTAGAGTAGTTGAGATCACAGTATAGTAGTTGAGATCACAGTATAGTAGTTGTTGAGATCACAGTAGAGTAGTTTAGATCATAGTAGAGTAGTTGAGGTTCACGGTCATCACGCAACAGAATTTGTCAGATTTACCGACTTTGAGACTCATGAATTCCCCCAGAAGCACAGTTTAATACAGTTTAATACAGTTAATACAGAAGCACAGTTTAATACAGTTTATATATATATATATATATATATATATATATATATATATATATATATATATGATGAAGTTTCTCTGTGTCTGTATTTCTTCAGCGAGGGAAACGAGTCTCTCAGATACGAATCCGCCGGGCGTCGCCACGGGAAACGCTGCTGACCCCGATGGGACTACCAAAGGTCAAAAGGTCAGGAGGGGGGGGGGGGGACAAGGAGAAAAAACTGAGTAAAAGGTCCAAATATTAAAATGTTAAAATGTTTTTGTGTTTTCAGGTTAAAGAAGAAGGAGTTCAGTCTGGAGGAGATTTACACCAACAAGAACTACAAATCCCCCTCCACCAACAGGTTAGAAACTACATCTCCCAGCATGCCTCTGGGTGGCCCTGCAGAAAGACTCTGCTTGTTATGTAGGAGTTAGAAGAGTCTGTGAGATGTTTAGTATGAAACCAAAAGTATGTCTATGTCTGGTGACACATTACAACATGTAAACTACACCAGCATCAGTATCCCACAATGCAGTGCGGTAGTAACACTGGCCACTACCATAGACGGTATATATAATGGAGCAGCAGGTCCCGTGTCTCTGGACGGAGACCAGTGAAGTCTCTTTCCCGGTGATGGCTGAGCGTTACTGAGCAGCCTCCAACTGAGCTTGAAGACGTAGATGTGACGTGAGCAACCTGTCTGAAAGTTGGAAGTCTTCTGGTAGCTGTGCCAAGAGAAATCTCAATCATTCCCAATCTAGCAGAGACGGAGAGCGTAGGTATATGTAAGGAGATAACATAGACACAGGCTAATTATTGATCACTAAAATGATAGTTAACATTAGTCATTAAACTTAAACAGCTCATTATTCAGCATTACAGCTCACACAGACGAATGTTGATGATGAAATGTCTGTAGTCTGTTGGCGCGCTGTCTCTTTAAGAAAACACCGGTCTGCATGTTGAGTCTGAGATTTCAGACTAGTGTAAACTACATCTCCCAGCATGCCTCTGTGTCGCCTGCAGGAGTCTGGAGACGATCTTCGAGGAGCCGCGGGAGAAGGACGGAGCTCTGCTCCTGATTGGCCAGCAGAGGAGGCGCAGGCTCCTCCTCTTCCCCGACTTCACGCAGCCGCGGAAGAGGAAGAGGGCGGGACTTCCTGTTGCCATGGCGCCCAGGAAGCGTATGGCGGCGCGGCGCCACGGCAACGGAGGCGGAGAGGACGCGGACGCTGACGTGATGCTGCTGCAGCGACTCAGCGCGCTGGAAGACTTCCTGACGCAGCAGGGCCTGGACCTGTGACATCACTTCCTGTCAGCTGACTGGAGGCTGCTCGCTGCTACCGCTGCGTTACCATGGTTACCCTGGTGATGCCGTCAGCACGTCGGTCTGATGAAGCGGCTTTTTACTTTGTTTGGACAGTTTAGACTGTTTTTAAAATGTGAAACTTCTGAAGTATTTAATGTTTTTAACAGTTTTTAACATTCAGGAGGCCCCTCCCACACGCACATAGGCCACGCCCACACAATAGGCCACACCTACATCAGAGGCCCCTCCCACACACACCATAGTCCACGCCTATTACCACAGGCCCCTCCCACACACCATAGGCCACGCACCACAGGCCACACACGCACCATAGGGCACGCCCACATCATGTATCATAGGCCCCTCCCACATCATGCATTATAGGCCCCGCCCACATCATGACTCAGAGGTCATGATGTGGGCGGGGCCTCTGATGTGGGCGGGGCCTCGCGACACCACAGGACTTTAATTTTACTTTTGTTTCCCAAAATATAAAAAGACTTCACTGTAGAACTCCGAGTACTCTGAGTATTAGTACTTTAAAGTGTAATATATATTTCTGCTGACAATGTTTCTATTTTTGAACCAATAAAGTTTGTTTCTGCTCACAGAGTTTGTCTCCAAATCTGAATGACTGAAGAACTCGTTAAAACCATCTGCCATGTTCCTAGCTTAACGCAGCTACCATAAACCTAGCTTAACGCGGCTACCGTTAACCTAGTTTAACGCGGCTACCATAAACCTAGCTTAACGCGGCTACCGTTAACTTAGCTTAACGCGGCTACCGTTAACCTAGCTTAACGCGGCTACCGTTAACCTAGCTTAACGCTGCTACCGTAAACCTAGCTTAACTGCAGCTACCGTAAACCTAGCTTAACGCGGCTACCGTTAACCTAGTTTAACGCAGCTACCATAAACCTAGCTTAACGCGGCTACCGTTAACTTAGCTTAACGTGGCTACCGTTAACCTAGCTTAACGCGGCTACCGTTAACCTAGCTTAACGCTGCTACCGTAAACCTAGCTTAACTGCAGCTACCGTAAACCTAGCTTAACGCGGCTACCATAAACCTAGCTTAACTGCGGCTACCGTAAACCTAGGTGGCTACCGTAAACATAGCTTAACGCTGCACTTTCTACTTCTACTCCGCTACATTTCAGAGAGAAATATTGTACTTTTTACTCCACTACATTCATCTGTTCCAGCTTTAGTTACTAGTTACTTTAGTTACTCCGCTACATTCATCTGTTACAGCTTTAGTTACTAGTTACTTTAGTTACTCCGCTACATTCATCTGTTACAGCTTTAGTTACTAGTTACTTTAGTTACTCCACTACATTCATCTGTTCCAGCTTTAGTTACTAGTTACTTTAGTTACTCCGCTACAGTCATCTGTTCCAGCTTTAGTTACTAGTTACTTTAGTTACTAGTTACTTTAGTTACTCCACTACAGTCATCTGTTACAGCTTTAGTTACTAGTTACTTTAGTTACTCCACTACATTCATCTGTTACAGCTTTAGTTACTAGTTACTTTAGTTACTAGTTACTTTAGTTACTAGTTACTTTAGTTACTCCGCTACATTCATCTGTTACAGCTTTAGTTACTAGTTACTTTAGTTACTAGTTACTTTAGTTACTCCGCTACATTCATCTGTTCCAGCTTTAGTTACTAGTTACTTTAGTTACTCCGCTACATTCATCTGTTCCAGCTTTAGTTACTAGTTACTTTAGTTACTCCACTACAGTCATCTGTTCCAGCTTTAGTTACTAGTTACTTTAGTTACTCTGCTACATTCATCTGTTCCAGCTTTAGTTACTAGTTACTTTAGTTACTCCGCTACATTCATCTGTTCCAGCTTTAGTTACTAGTTACTTTAGTTACTCCACTAGTCATCTGTTACAGCTTTAGTTACTAGTTACTTTAGTTACTCCACTACATTCATCTGTTGCAGCTTTAGTTACTAGTTACTTTAGTTACTAGTTACTTTAGTTACTCCGCTACATTCATCTGTTGCAGCTTTAGTTACTAGTTACTTTAGTTACTCCACTACATTCATCTGTTACAGCTTTAGTTACTAGTTACTTTAGTTACTCCACTACATTCATCTGTTCCAGCTTTAGTTACTAGTTACTTTAGTTACTCCGCTACATTCATCTGTTCCAGCTTTAGTTACTAGTTACTTTAGTTACTAGTTACTTTAGTTACTCCACTACAGTCATCTGTTACAGCTTTAGTTACTAGTTACTTTAGTTACTCCACTACATTCATCTGTTACAGCTTTAGTTACTAGTTACTTTAGTTACTAGTTACTTTAGTTACTCCGCTACATTCATCTGTTACAGCTTTAGTTACTAGTTACTTTAGTTACTAGTTACTTTAGTTACTCCGCTACATTCATCTGTTCCAGCTTTAGTTACTAGTTACTTTAGTTACTCCGCTACATTCATCTGTTCCAGCTTTAGTTACTAGTTACTTTAGTTACTCCACTACAGTCATCTGTTCCAGCTTTAGTTACTAGTTACTTTAGTTACTCTGCTACATTCATCTGTTCCAGCTTTAGTTACTAGTTACTTTAGTTACTCCGCTACATTCATCTGTTCCAGCTTTAGTTACTAGTTACTTTAGTTACTCCACTAGTCATCTGTTACAGCTTTAGTTACTAGTTACTTTAGTTACTCCACTACATTCATCTGTTGCAGCTTTAGTTACTAGTTACTTTAGTTACTAGTTACTTTAGTTACTCCGCTACATTCATCTGTTGCAGCTTTAGTTACTAGTTACTTTAGTTACTAGTTACTTTAGTTACTCCACTACAGTCATCTGTTCCAGCTTTAGTTACTAGTTACTTTAGTTACTAGTTACTTTAGTTACTCCACTACATTCATCTGTTACAGCTTTAGTTACTAGTTACTTTAGTTACTAGTTACTTTAGTTACTCTGCTCCATTCATCTGTTCCTGCTTTAGTTACTAGTTACTTTAGTTACTCCACTACATTCATCTGTTGCAGCTTTAGTTACTAGTTACTTTAGTTACTCCACTACATTCATCTGTTGCAGCTTTAGTTACTAGTTACTTTAGTTACTAGTTACTTTAGTTACTCCGCTACATTCATCTGTTCCAGCTTTAGTTACTAGTTACTTTAGTTACTCCACTACAGTCATCTGTTCCAGCTTTAGTTACTAGTTACTTTAGTTACTAGTTACTTTAGTTACTCCACTACATTCATCTGTTACAGCTTTAGTTACTAGTTACTTTAGTTACTAGTTACTTTAGTTACTCTGCTCCATTCATCTGTTGCAGCTTTAGTTACTAGTTACTTTAGTTACTAGTTACTTTAGTTACTCCACTACATTCATCTGTTTCAGCTTTAGTTACTAGTTACTTTAGTTACTCCACTACATTCATCTGTTTCAGCTTTAGTTACTAGTTACTTTAGTTACTCCACTACATTCATCTGTTACAGCTTTAGTTACTAGTTACTTTAGTTACTCCACTACATTCATCTGTTACAGCTTTAGTTACTAGTTACTTTAGTTACTAGTTACTTTAGTTACTCCACTACATTCATCTGTTACAGCTTTAGTTACTAGTTACTTTAGTTACTCCGCTACATTCATCTGTTACAGCTTTAGTTACTAGTTACTTTAGTTACTAGTTACTAGTTACTTTAGTTACTCCACTACATTCATCTGTTACAGCTTTAGTTACTAGTTACTTTAGTTACTCCACTACATTCATCTGTTCCAGCTTTAGTTACTAGTTACTTTAGTTACTCCACTACATTCATCTGTTACAGCTTTAGTTACTAGTTACTTTAGTTACTCCACTACATTCATCTGTTCCAGCTTTAGTTACTAGTTACTTTAGTTACTCTGCTCCATTCATCTGTTCCAGCTTTAGTTACTAGTTACTTTAGTTACTCCACTACATTCATCTGTTGCAGCTTTAGTTACTAGTTACTTTAGTTACTAGTTACTTTAGTTACTCCGCTACATTCATCTGTTACAGCTTTAGTTACTAGTTACTTTAGTTACTAGTTACTTTAGTTACTCCACTACATTCATCTGTTACAGCTTTAGTTACTAGTTACTTTAGTTACTAGTTACTTTAGTTACTCCACTACATTCATCTGTTACAGCTTTAGTTACTAGTTACTTTAGTTACTCCGCTACATTCATCTGTTACAGCTTTAGTTACTAGTTACTTTAGTTACTCCACTACATTCATCTGTTACAGCTTTAGTTTCTAGTTACTTTAGTTACTCCGCTACATTCATCTGTTACAGCTTTAGTTACTAGTTACTTTAGTTACTAGTTACTTTAGTTACTCCACTACATTCATCTGTTACAGCTTTAGTTACTAGTTACTTTAGTTACTCCGCTACATTCATCTGTTACAGCTTTAGTTACTAGTTACTTTAGTTACTAGTTACTAGTTACTTTAGTTACTCCACTACATTCATCTGTTACAGCTTTAGTTACTAGTTACTTTAGTTACTCCACTACATTCATCTGTTCCAGCTTTAGTTACTAGTTACTTTAGTTACTCCACTACATTCATCTGTTACAGCTTTAGTTACTAGTTACTTTAGTTACTCCACTACATTCATCTGTTCCAGCTTTAGTTACTAGTTACTTTAGTTACTCTGCTCCATTCATCTGTTCCAGCTTTAGTTACTAGTTACTTTAGTTACTCCACTACATTCATCTGTTGCAGCTTTAGTTACTAGTTACTTTAGTTACTAGTTACTTTAGTTACTCCGCTACATTCATCTGTTACAGCTTTAGTTACTAGTTACTTTAGTTACTAGTTACTTTAGTTACTCCACTACATTCATCTGTTACAGCTTTAGTTACTAGTTACTTTAGTTACTAGTTACTTTAGTTACTCCACTACATTCATCTGTTACAGCTTTAGTTACTAGTTACTTTAGTTACTCCGCTACATTCATCTGTTACAGCTTTAGTTACTAGTTACTTTAGTTACTCCACTACATTCATCTGTTACAGCTTTAGTTTCTAGTTACTTTAGTTACTCCGCTACATTCATCTGTTACAGCTTTAGTTACTAGTTACTTTAGTTACTCCACTACATTCATCTGTTACAGCTTTAGTTACTAGTTACTTTAGTTACTCCACTACATTCACAACAGATCACAATGGCGGCCGGTGCAGCAGCACGGCGTGCTGTGGGAGAGTTTACTCGAATTAAACCGGAGATTGACCATACTGAAGACGGTAGAGTCATAGTCGAGGATGAGTTGCTGAACTTTATTATGATCAAAATGCCAACACTAAGTCACGATGATATTGTGTCGATAGTAACGAGCAGTTTCAGCTCCGAGCGGATTGAGTCTTCAAAGTTCTTTTGTCAGAACTCCTTCCACACAACAAGCGATGGATCTCCCACAGGGGACCAAAGGAGGACATTAACAATGTCAAAATGTGCCTGCAAGCCCTTAATGAGTGCGGTGAAGAGACCCCAAGATTTGTATCGCACTTCCTGGATGAATTACCCCCCGTCTCATTTAAACACATCGATGTTTCTGTGCTCCTCGGGAATATGCAGCAAATCAATGCTGACATTGACTACCTCAAAAGAACTATGGGAACTCAGGTAGCTGCCTGTGAAACATTGCGGGCGGTTTCTGTTAAACTCGACAGCCGGCTGACTGCTGTGGAGGGGCACTGTGGCCCGGACGCCACTTTTCCGGCTGCCTGCCTCTCTGCTGTGGAGATACAACCGGGCCCTGCGCCCAGTGCGGCAGGTCTTCCCTCGACTGTGTTGGAGAAGCCGCCGGGTCCTGATCCTGCCCCCTGTACTACTTCTGGGGTTAATGGATGGTTAACTGTACCGCCTAGCGGGACTGACGGCAGTCAACCAGCCCAGTCTGTAGATCCAGCCCTGGGGCGAATGCAGACCCCCCCATGGAGCAAGGTGGTAAAGGATGGGCGCCGACTGAAGCAGGTAACTGAGAACCCTGCTCATCGAATCCCTACACCTCGTACTGAGAAAACTTCAGCGAGGTATGTGAGAAAGAAAACCGGCATAGTCGGGACTGGTGTGGTTAGCAATATACTGGCTGTCAAAACAAAGATGGTAAAGGTATTTGCTACAAAGTTTGATCTCAGTGTAGATGCCAATACTTTCAGTGAATATTTAAAAATGAAGCTGGGTCGGGAAGTGACATGTAGTAAAATAGAGACGGCACAGAGTAGATTCAGCTCCTTCTGTATCTCTGCTGAATGTAATGATGTGGCGGAGCAGTACGACCCGCAGCTTTGGCCCGCTGGGTCTTTTGTCCGACGTTACTCTGAGCCTCGTCGCCCTAGAGGAGCAGACGGAGGTCCGCCTGGTCCAGAGGATGCCCCTCGCTCTCGAGATGAGGGGCTGCTGCCCGGTAACGATGCTGGGGTACCTATTACATGTGTGGGCGAGGACGGGATGAAGGCCAGCTGCTCCGTTGGGAGCAACTAAACACATTAAATGCGTGTTGTGTCTTACAACACTCGCGGATTGCGAGTAGGACATTCTGCTACTGATAGACCAAGACGTCTGGTTGTGGACACAATACTGGACGAATGTGATATTCTGTGCCTGCAAGAAACCTGGCTGGCGAAACAAGATCTAGATAAGTTGAACACTATACACATGAACTTCCATGGGGCTGGAGAGTCCACTACCGACCTCAGTACGAGGCTGGTTCGTGGTAGGATAGCTGGTGGTGTAGCTATACTGTGGAACATCAAATATGACTCAATGGTGAAGGTGGTGCGTCTAAATGTTGACTGGGCCGTTGGACTAGAGTGTAACTGTAATGGAAAGAAATGTACTGTTTTAAATGTTTATACACCGTATGAATCATATGAGCATGAGGACGAATTTCTGAACAGGTTAGCTTTTATTCATTCATTCATAGAGGATACCAGCTCATCCTGTGTCTATGTTATGGGTGATTTTAATGCTGACATGTCTGATAGCAAATCCTTATTTGCAGCACACCTGCAGCAGTTCTGTAATGAGTCTAAATTAATTTTATCGAGTAAAGCTCTGTTGCCTGACACAGGTTTTACCAACGTTAGTGAAGCGTGGCACACAACATCTTGGTTAGACCATATTGTGACCACAGCTGATGCTCATGCCTCACTGGGTAATGTGGAGATTTGTTATGAACTCACCATCTCTGATCATATTCCTATTGCTGCACTGATAGATGTTGAGAATGTTCCCCTGCTGTCCAGAAATAATAATAATGCTGCTTCCTCCAGTAAACTGGACTGGTCAAAACTGAGCAAAGAGGTGGTGGCTGGATACTCACTGCCAACGGAGAGTCTCTTAAATAATATTGCTCTGCCTCATGAGGCCCTAATGTGTTCAGATATGTATTGTAAGGATGTGCAACATGTTGAAAAACTCTGTGCTATGTATGATGTTATTGTGAAATGTCTTAATGCTTCCAGTGAACCCTTTTGTAAAAGTAAATGTAAGGTAGTTAACATCAGACCTGGGTGGAATGAGTTAGTGGCTGAGCAGTATGCTGAGGCAAGAGAGGCCTTTAGACTCTGGTCAGAGGCAGGTAGGCCTAGACATGGGGATTGCTGGATAGGAAGAAATTGACAAATGCTAGAGTTAAGTATGCACTTCGTTTTATTAAGAAAAATGAGAACACGATGAGAGCAGACTCGCTAGCCAGAAAGCTACAGAATAACAAACTTACTGATTTCTGGCAAGAGGTCAAAATTATGAATAACAATAAAACAACGTTACCGGCTGATGTTGAAGGGGTTGGTAGCCCAGAAAAAATAGCTGAGCTCTGGTGTCAGCACTACAGGGACCTTTTTAATTGTCTTAAAAGTAATTCAGTTAGAATCAATTATGAACATATTGATTTCTCAGCAGACATGATAGTTAGGGCAGTGGATATTTTTGATGCCATTCATATGTTGGAGAACAACAAAGCCTGTGGTATGGACTGCATTACTGCAGAACATCTAAAATATGCCAGCCATAAGCTCTGCCCTCTGCTCTCCTTATGCTTTAATGGTTGTCTGGTTCATGGTGTTCTGCCAAATGATATTATGTCTGTAATATTAGTACCTGTGCTTAAAGACAAGGCTGGTAAGCTCAACAGCATTGACAATTATCGACCAATTGCATTAGCCAGTATCTTGTCTAAAGTACTGGAGAGAATACTGTTAACAAAGCTAGAAATGTATGTCCTTACTACTGACAATCAGTTTGGGTTCAGAAGAAAACATGGAACTGACCTGTGTATCTCTGCTCTTAAAGAGAATGGGTTCAGGTACACAAGCTTAAATTCATCTGTATTCCTATGCTTTATTGATGCATCAAAGGCATTTGATAGAATTAATCATGAACGATTGTTTGTAAAATTGTTAGATAGAGGTGTCCCTAAATTTTTAGTGAGAATTTTAGAGTTTTGGTATGCCCACCAAACGTTTCAGGTTAAATGGGATAATGTTGTATCTGCTCCATTCTGTGTTAGTAACGGAGTACGGCTAGGAGGGATTTTGTCTCCTCTTTTATTTAATGTTTATATGGATGAATTATCAAATCAGTTAAATAGGTTACAAACTGTGTGTCTTGTGGGAACACTACAGTTAATCATCTTATGTATGCAGACGACCTGGTCCTGCTCTGTCCATATAGTGCTGGGCTGCAGCAGATGCTGAAGGTGTGCTCTCAGTATGGCCTTGATTAGGACATAAAGTATAATGCTATGAAAAGTCACATAATGATAGTTAGAAGTGACGAGGACAGGAAATCAACTTTTCCGACTTTTTATTTGTCAGATAGTCCTCTTGCTGTGTGTGAGGAAATTAAATATTTAGGACATGTCATATCTGATGACTGGACGGATGATAAAGACCTCTACCGACAGCGCTGTACAATCTACTCTCAAGCTAACATGCTTATAAGGAGGTTCTCTATGTGCTCTGACTCTGTGAAGTGCTCTCTGTTTAGAACCTACATCACACCGCTATATACTGCTCCATTGTGGTCTAACTATAAGAAGAAGAGTATGCAGAGGCTGAAGGTAGCAGACAATGATGCCATGAGGCTGCTGCTCCGTGTCCCAGGTGGCAGAGGGCCAGTCAGTTGGTTGTGTCCACTAGAGAGCCAACGTGTGAGACACTCTTAAGACAATTGATGTTTAGTTTTATGTGTCGATTGGACAAGTCAGAGAACCACATTATTGAAGCTCTAGTCAGCCCTCTGAAAAGTTGTTATAGATACACTTCCAGGTTAAGACGACATTGGTGCAGCAGCCTTTATATCCTACAGGCTCATATGTAATTTTTTATGTGTTTTTGTATCTCTTTTTTATACTATGAGTTATACTGTATTATCTGTTATATGGACCGGTGTCTGCAATACAGCTTTATTATTATTCATCTGTTCCAGCTTTAGTTACTAGTTACTTTAGTTACTCCACTACATTCATCTGTTACAGCTTTAGTTACTAGTTACTTTAGTTACTAGTTACTTTAGTTACTCCACTACATTCATCTGTTACAGCTTTAGTTACTAGTTACTTTAGTTACTCCACTACATTCATCTGTTACAGCTTTAGTTAGTAGTTACTTTAGTTACTAGTTACTTTAGTTACTAGTTACTTTAGTTACTCCGCTACATTCATCTGTTCCAGCTTTAGTTACTAGTTACTTTAATTACTAGTTACTTTAGTTACTCCACTACATTCATCTGTTACAGCTTTAGCTACTAGTTACTTTAGTTACTAGTTACTTTAGTTACTCCACTACATTCATCTGTTCCAGCTTTAGTTACTAGTTACTTTAGTTACTAGTTACTTTAGTTACTCCACTACATTCATCTGTTACAGCTTTAGTTACTAGTTACTTTAGTTACTAGTTACTTTAGTTACTCCACTACATTCATCTGTTCCAGCTTTAGTTACTAGTTACTTTAGTTACTAGTTACTTTAGTTACTCCACTACATTCATCTGTTACAGCTTTAGTTAGTAGTTACTTTAGTTACTAGTTACTTTAGTTACTAGTTACTTTAATTACTCCACTACATTCATCTGTTCCAGCTTTAGTTACTAGTTACTTTAGTTACTCCGCTACATTCATCTGTTCCAGCTTTAGTTACTAGTTACTTTAGTTACTAGTTACTTTAGTTACTCCGCTACATTCATCTGTTACAGCTTTAGTTACTAGTTACTTTAATTACTCCACTACATTCATCTGTTCCAGCTTTAGTTACTAGTTACTTTAGTTACTAGTTACTTTAGTTACTCCACTACAGTCATCTGTTCCAGCTTTAGTTACTAGTTACTTTAGTTACTCCACTACAGTCATCTGTTCCAGCTTTAGTTACTAGTTACTTTAATTACTCCACTACATTCATCTGTTCCAGCTTTAGTTACTAGTTACTTTAGTTACTAGTTACTTTAGTTACTCCACTACATTCATCTGTTCCAGCTTTAGTTACTAGTTACTTTAGTTACTCCACTACATTCATCTGTTCCAGCTTTAGTTACTAGTTACTTTAGTTACTCCACTACATTCATCTGTTACAGCTTTAGTTACTAGTTACTTTAGTTACTCCACTACATTCATCTGTTGCAGCTTTAGTTACTAGTTACTTTAGTTACTAGTTACTTTAGTTACTCCACTACATTCATCTGTTACAGCTTAGTTACTAGTTACTTTAGTTACTAGTTACTTTAGTTACTCCACTACATTCATCTGTTACAGCTTTAGTTACTAGTTACTTTAGTTACTAGTTACTTTAGTTACTCCACTACATTCATCTGTTACAGCTTTAGTTACTAGTTACTTTAGTTACTCCGCTACATTCATCTGTTACAGCTTAGTTACTAGTTACTTTAGTTACTCCACTACATTCATCTGTTACAGCTTAGTTACTAGTTACTTTAGTTACTCCACTACATTCATCTGTTGCAGCTTTAGTACTAGTTACTTTAGTTACTAGTTACTTTAGTTACTCCACTACATTCATCTGTTACAGCTTTAGTTACTAGTTACTTTAGTTACTAGTTACTTTAGTTACTCCACTACATTCATCTGTTACAGCTTTAGTTACTAGTTACTTTAGTTACTAGTTACTTTAGTTACTCCACTACATTCATCTGTTACAGCTTTAGTTACTAGTTACTTTAGTTACTCCGCTACATTCATCTGTTACAGCTTTAGTTACTAGTTACTTTAGTTACTCCGCTACATTCATCTGTTACAGCTTTAGTTACTACCCAGATAGCAATTTATCTTTGGCCCAAATGTGGCCCACATATGCATTTCTCTTATGGCCCACATTTGGCCTTGAATGACGGCGCTGACCTCAGGTGAGTGTGGCTCCCGAAACTCAGCCACAGGTCCCCCTAATGTGGCCCAAATGTGGCCCACATATGCAGTTCTCTTATGGCCCACATTTGGCCTTGAATGACGGCGCTGACCTCAGGTGAGTGTGGCTCCCGAAACTCAGCCACAGGTCCCCCTAATGTGGCCCAAATGTGGCCCACATATGCAGTTCTCTTATGGCCCACATTGGCCTTGAATGACGGCGCTGACCTCGTGAGTGTGGCTCCCGAAACTCAGCCACAGGTCCCCCTAATGGCCCAGTGCCCACATATGCATTTCTCTTATGGCCCACATTTGGCCTTGAATGACGGCGCTGACCTCAGGTGAGTGTGGCTCCCGAAACTCAGCCACAGGTCCCCCTAATGTGGCCCAAATGTGGCCCACATATGCATTTCTCTTATGGGCCCACATTTGGCCTTGAATGAGCGGCGCTGACCTCAGGTGAGTGTGGCTCCCGAAACTCAGCCACAGGTCCCCCTAATGTGGCCCAATTGCCCACATATGCAGTTCTCTTATGGCCCACATTTGGCCTTGAATGACGGCGCTGACCTCAGGTGAGTGTGGCTCCCGAAACTCAGCCACAGTCCCCCTCAATGTGGCCACATATCGCAGTTCTCTTATGGCCCACATTTGCCTTGAATGACGCGCTGACCTCAGTGAGTGTGGCTCCCGAACTCCAGCCACAGGTCCCCTATGTGGCCCAAATGTGCCCCACATATGCAGTTTCTCTTATGGCCGGCCACATTGGCCTGAATGACGCGCTGACCTCAGGTGAGTGTGGCTCCCGAAACTCAGCCACAGGTCCCCCTAATGTGGCCCAAATGTGGCCCACATATGCAGTTCTCTTATGGCCCCAC
>NC_050186.1:23814004-23821091 GCF_008315115.2 Sander lucioperca | reverse complement strand
CCCCGATCCCTACCGAAGAAGGACCTTTTAGTTATATAAAGGCGGTTAGAATCTACTTTTAGCCACTCAACACCGGAAACAGCGCCCGGAATTTATCACCTATTCACCATAACCTTTTCTCCATCTTTTCTTTCAGAATCCAGGTAAATAATCGGATTTAGTCACGTCAAAATACACACTTAATCAAAGTGAACAGAAACTAATAAAACTATCAAAGTACAGCTTGGTTCCCTCTTTCATCACTGCCTACAGACAATCACCACTCTGTTTGCGCTTGATAATAACCCTCAATTCACCATTTGACATGTGCGAGAAATATGCTGGCTCATATACACGCTAAGAAGTTCCTGATTATTTACATGAGAGTCTGTCTGGTCGGAATATGACTGACGCGCTATACACGCCCCAAAAAGTCATGCATTAGTTTACATGGAGTCTGGTGGAAATTATGCGGCGTCTCATACACGCTATAAAAGTACGATTATGTAAAATGAATTTTGATGTATTGGTTTTCGGGGTTAGCGCCGATCGATTGATTTTAGGGCGTTTCATGTTAAACTAAAAGTAGTCACAGCTGAGTTGTTTACCAGCGTGCGCTCAATACTGGACCGTTTGCCAAAAATGTTGTTCAAATCCGTAATTCTTAGGTGTCACCTGTCTCTCTCAGAGGGATAATCCAGGGTACCTGTCTCCTCAGCGGGATAATGTTTTTTTTTTTTTTGGGGGTACCTGTCGACTCAAAAGGGTTATAATCTCTAGGTTACTGTCTCTCAGCAGGGATAATCTTCTAGGTTACATGTCTCTCAGAGGGAAATCTCTAGGTTACCTCGTCTCCTCAGAGGATAATCGTAGGTACCTGTCTCCGGAGGGATACATCTTAGGTTACCTGTCTCCCAGGGGATAATTCTGGTTACCTGTCTACTCAGAGGGATAATCTATAGGTTACCTGTCTCCTAAGAGGGAGATAATTCGTGTTTACCTGTCTCCTCAGAGGAAGGCTCTTGCCAGTTTCTGCCGGACCCAGCGTGGCCGATGCGTCGATTCTTCTTCGGCGCGCAGCCGAGCGCAGACGGAATGGCTGTGGCGGCAGTTGGTGGGATGCGACGATGAAAAGCCGAGGCAGGAGATGAAGATCTCAGGTAGGTCTAGGGCAGGGCCAGCGGGGCGGGCGGCAGGTCGGGACACGACAGACTGAGCACCGCGGTTGGATGGAATGCTGGGAAGAATAATCATGTCATCTAAAACACCCAAAAAAACAATGGGAACATAGGGTACACATGCCGTTTCTTTTTTCAAAACATTAATTTGTTGTATTACGTGACAATCCGAAACGGGGACATTTTTTTTTCAAATTCTGAATATTAGGACTTTGGGTCTCAAAATTGATGCAGACACGGGAAGACATCTGTTGACGTAACCATATAAATAACGTAGGACGCGCACGGTTACGCGCAGTTTGGTAGAGCCGAAGCCCCTGTAGTAAGGCATGGATTAACCGAACCAAGCCGGGGTGGCGGGGGGTTCGGACAGAATTTGAAAATGAGGTCAGGGTTCCGGGTCTTTTTTTTCGTGGGGCAAAAAAATAAAAAGTCAATAAAAATGGTCAAATTGATCCAAGTTTCAAAAGTTTCTTTTCAAACAATTTGGTTTCTTTCAACCAAAGTTTCAAAAAAGAAATAACGTGGATGGCTCCCTCCAAAACGCTATTCACAGTTGTATTCAATTTCATAGCCATTACTTTATTTATTATGTATTCTTTTGATAAAAGAACGTGAAAAAAAGTGGCAGAAATGTAAGGAAAAAGCTTCAAAACGTGGGGAAACATGGACACACAAAAAACAACGTCAAAAGGTGTAACTTTCAAAAACTATTTTTCGGTGGAGGAGCAACAAAAGTTCGAAAAAGACTGTCCAAAACGCTCAAATTTGAACCCAGAAAAAACAAAAAGTTGTATTTTTACGAGTTGCGGGATAGCAAGACCAACACAAGGGTTAAAAATAAAGTCGGGATAACGGCCTTCACATGGGACACTAAAGTAGCGTGAATATTCGTTTCCTCTCCGTGATGTTCTGCACAAAGAAGTCCTAACGGGATATAAGAAAGTTTGCGGATTGCAGCCCGACCCATTCATCCCCACCCCCCCGTTTCTCCAACCACGGCATCTGTGTATATGTAGCTGCAATAATTCTGGGACAATACCTGATCATAAAAAACAAAACATTATCCATCACATTGACCTTTCCTCCACAGGCTGCAGAGGAAGGTTGTTGTCCACACAGCATTCTGGGACGGCCGCCAGCCGGATGTGTTGAGAGGAGGAACTCGTGCTCTGGCCCGTTATTGGCGTTCTTAAAACACAATCACCAAGTGTCTTGGGTGTGTTACCCCCCTCCCTAACGCTCCGGCGGTCACAGCCACCGGTGACGCGGCTAAATAGTCTCAGGACGGAACTTGTTTTGGGGAACGTATGTTCGTTCAAAATAGTTTTAGTGTGAAACAGAAACTCAGATTGGACCCCCCCAGAATAGTCTAGCTAGCTGGGGATTACCATGCAGAGATATGAGGAGCCCGTAACCAAGTCCCACAAATCCCACCGGAGTTAGTACGCACACAAGATGACCAGAGGAAGGGGACTTTTTAACATACAGTGGAATTTCCGCTACTGGCAGGGAGCACTCCCCCCACTCCCACGAAGTGGAACGGTCAAGGAACATAAAAAGTCAATATAACTTTGAGTGGCCCTAACGTGCACCCAGCGCAACGGCCAATAGCCTGACCATTTAGGGTCTGCGCTATTTAAGACCGACGCCCACGTTGTGTCAGTTCCCGACAGGCACCCGCGCTCGTGTAACACAGGCAAATGCACCCGCGCCCCACCATCTTTGCTGCCCTTGGGGTGTGGTATTATTTTTATTTTTTGGCGACCTTTAGGTTGGTTCACGGTGGCATTACTCGGGCGCATGCGATGGGTACTTACAGGGAGTTGTGTTCAGGGCTTCTGGGAGTATGATATTTTGACTTGGGCGCGGGATAGTGATGGCAATCCATTGTCGACAACAAAAACCTGGTCTATAACTTTGTCAAGTAGGTCTTATGCGCTAGCCTTTCCCATCGTGTTTTTTTATTTTAATGTACGACCGAGCATTAGTATATAAATGCTCATAGGCTGGTGCAAAAGCTGCACGGCACACACTATGCTGTTACTATCCAAAACAGGGCGGACAGACCAAGCCACACACCACGCAAACTAGATATTACAAGTTACAATGTTACGGGTTCGCCAAATCATACTAGCCTCATTAACACGCAAGCTTCAAGGTCCAAACCCCGCCCCGCCGCATGGCTTTTTAAAGGACATGGGAGCTATCAGCAGAATTCTGCTGATTGTGATTGCATTGTACGCCCCTCATAAATCACACCCCCCCGTTAGCACTCGACGCGATTATTGAAGGAGAGACACTCACAGTACAACCTCTTTCCCTAGCCAGACCCATGCGACCCGGCCTAAGGCTTGGACCCCCTTCGTTTCACCCCACACACCTTTCTAAAGTTAGGCTATGAATAGGGGGTAATTTCGGGCTACACGCCCTGTTTTCCTTAATGCACACGGCGCCCAGCGGCGCGACCCCCCCCTTTTTTGTTTTTTTTACCTAACGCCCGTCTTGCGCTCAGACCGTAAATATTTTGGTTTTTGTTTCCCGTCAGACCAGGAAATAGCCATCGGGTCAAATCAACCATTATGGCTCCTTTTGTGCAGATGAATGGTTTCGGTTTGTCGAGGACGGCCCGACGTTTACCGTAGACCACGGTGAGCCACGGCAGATTGATGAGAGACGCCTGGAGGAGTTCCACGCAATTGGGCCCAGAAGTAGTCCTAAGGAATCGTTCCGGCCCGCTCATCCCCAGAGCCAGGCGACCTCCCATCTCTTATCCGGTCGTGTTCCCAAACCGCCGTCTCAATAGAAAGGATCGAAATGTGAAGTAAGCCCAACGCCGGTTGGGTAATGTAAACTAAGTACAGGGACTCCAGTACGTACTTCAGACCAAATGTGAGGTAATTGTTACTTTACTGAGTCTTGTCTTTTTCAGCCACGTTCTACTTTACTCCGCTACATTCAGAGAGAACATAGTGGACTTGTTACCACATGTACATCGGTCAACCCGCTTTATGTTATTAGGATTTAGTCCCACTACACTAAGCCATCGGCCCCTTTACGCTTTAGTTATAGTTACTTTACAGTTCCTTCCAGAGTTTTTTGTGATTGTCGGGGCTAAAATCCTTGAGTATGCGGACGTTTTTAAAACGCGCTGGAATATGAGGGATATTTAGCAATTTTAGCGCGGATTGATTGAAATAATTGCGGGAACTACAAAAAATGCACAGGTTCATCCGGCTTCAGCGGGGTGTTGCAGCTTTTTCATTTGATGCTTCAATGTGGAACGTCCTTCACGTTCATCATACCCAACGTTACTCATGGAATACAGTGGTGGGTTTTTTTGAAAGCTGCTTTGGGTGAAGTAAGACGCAACAGTGTTTCATACTTGCTGCTAAGCATATGGGACTTTTTGTTGCAACGAAAAGCTGGGGAGTGTATGAAATCATGCGATTAACCCGCATTATTGCCGGAGAAAATCTGGCATCTTTATTTGGCGGAAAGGCCCCAGTGGTTATTTGAAAACCAACAATAAATGCCCGCTGTACGTCCCGCATGAATGCTATGAGGGACTTTGGGTGATTCTATAGCAGTTAACCATTAGATTTATTGTGAGGCCCCGAGCCCCTGAAGTTATACCCGTTAAGATGGCCCCTTAGGTTCAGCATTGGCTCTTTTTAAGTAAGACTCATAATGATGACTAATGGCGGCTTGTAGGTGCAATTTAGTACATAAGAAAAGCCATCCTTTCTGCAACCACGCTCTGCATTATAACGCAATTATGAATTTGGATTATTGATATCTGCGTTAACCTAAAAGCGAAGCGAAAACCCCCCCTCCTTAGTTGCCGCTCTGTGCATTTGGGGCTTAACAAACGCAAAAAAGTGAAAACCCCTCCCAGAGTGGAAAGCTCTTTAACAAAGCTCCATTCAGTTCTATGCTCAGGTCTCGTTAAAGGGGCAAAACAACACTGTGCTGGAGTGTTGCTTGTCGTGTCGTTCTGTTTGGTGTGTGTGTGCCGCCGTGTGGCGGTGTGTGGTGTGCCGTGGTGGGTGGTGTGTGCTCTTGTATTTACTATAGATATATATAATAGATATCCATATATATAATAATATTTAGAACTTAATATGTGGTGTGTGTGTGTGGGGTGGTGTGTTCGCCCACGCTATCTAACTCACCTCCTTGTTGTCCAGAGACCAACTATTTGTCAGCTTACTTGTGTTGTTCGCTCTCGGCGCTATAGGGCTGGGCGGGAGTGGAGAGAGGTTGTCCCCGTTGATGGTTGTCGCGGAATGAAGGAGCGGCCCGGCCGGGCGGAGCCCCCCCCCCCCCCCCCCCCCCCCCCCCCCCCCCCCCTACGGCCAGGCCGACGCTTGGCCTTGGAGGGAGAGGCGCCGTTCGAGGAGGAGAGAGGCACAGCTGGTAACAGAGCGGACAGGAGACCGAAGGAGGATGGTACTGAGGGACAGGAAGGACGTGGAGACGGCGTAAGAAGGACGGAGGTGATGAGACGCGAGCAGGGATGTTGGAGAGGGCTAGGACCTAGGAGAGGAGAGGAGGAGAGGGAATTTGTCGGAGGGTAAGAAGATAGGAGAGGAACAGAGAGGGATGGAGGGACCGAGCGAGGAACCAGAGGGGCCGCAGGAGAGGAGAGGAAAGGGATTCGACGGTGAAGCGGAGAGGGAGGAGATGGGAGAGAGAGAGCAGGAGGGAGAGGAGAGGGGAGCCCAGAGACGAGGCTGAGTAGGGACGACGAGGAGAGGACTTGAAGGGAGCCCGGCGTACAGGAGAGGCCGAGAGGGTTCGAGAGGAAGGGGAATGAGAGACCGGAACGCGGCGATGGAGAGATGGCATGACGAGTTGACGCGGGAAGATGAGAGAGGGAGAGATCGGAGACAGGAAAAGAGGTACGAGGGTTGATTTGCAGAAGCCAGGAGAGGAACGCAGAGCGGAGAGGGCGGACTAGAGAGGGAGAGCGGATGACGTAGAGCGGCGTCTGGAGATAAGGAGGGAGAGAGAAGGACGGAGAGGAGGGAGAGAGCGAGGAGGAAAAGAGAGGAGAGGGAGAGACCCACCTGTGAGAGGATAGAGAGAGAGAGGATTAGATCGGAGAGAAGGAGAGAGGATGAGGAGACTGGCAAGCGAGGAGGGAGTGAGCGAGAGGGGAGGAAGGGGAGAGGAGGAGGAGGGGAGAGAGGACGGATTCCCGTCTGCATTCTGGTATTAGAGGGGAGATTTATGTTTATCAATCTTTTGTATTTTAGGCCGCGATTAGCTGTTACTTTTTTCTTATATCGCTCTCGTTCGTTCATGTCTTATTTCATATTTTTCGTCATATTCTCTCTTACCTATTATTCATTCTTACTTTACCCCCTCTTCCACCCTCCTTTATCTATTTATCATATATTTCCTCGCTTCTCTTTTTCCTCTCCTCCCTTCTAGTTATATCTATCTCATCTTACAACCTTATTATACTACGAACACACTAATCTCCCACTCCCATTATCAACAAACCATCACACATCTATTATACTGTCTTTATTCCTTCTATTATATAAATTATTCCCAACGCTCTAGCTTCGTCTATTACTCTCTATTCCGATGCAGATAACTGATTACTATTCCCGAGATTATTAGTTGACTATCTTAGCTGTCTTATGCCGCAGTTTTCTCTGTATTATTTTTAATGTCTATGAGGTTATATGCTCTGCTCGAGATAATAGAGCTACATTAGCTGTACCCTCTGATATAGCTGTTTATTTAGGGTGATTGAGGGCGTATGATGCTATATTGTGAGTTTTTGCGCCGCATCACCACGATTTCTTCCCCACGTCTAGTGCGTCTGCGCGTACCCAGACCCTGTCCCCACGCCGGCGGCGGTATTCTTTGAGGATGTTGGGGCCGGGGTGAGCGAGCCCCCCTATCTGATGAGT
>NC_050186.1:23771504-23804004 GCF_008315115.2 Sander lucioperca | reverse complement strand
CAATCGCAACCGTTGAGGCGGGCTTTACACCAATCACAACCATTGAGGCGGGCTTTACACCAATCACAACCATTGAGGCGGGCTTTACACCAATCGCAACCGTTGAGGCGGGCTTTACACCAATCACAACCGTTGAGGCGGGCTTTACACCAATCACAACCGTTGAGGCGGGCTTTACACCAATCACAACCGTTGAGGCGGGCTTTACGCGAGCCGATAGCACAGTGACGGCGAGCAGCTTTTTGTTTCAACATGACGGCTACTGAAGAGCAGCGTCAACTGGATCGTTGGTCTGATTGGTTGGACTGTCCAATGGCGCCCAGAGGTATTTGAGCGGCGTCCGTTGGTGACGCCCCTTTGGAAATGAACTGTCAATGAACCTTCCCCAGACCTACTCTCAGTTACAGCTGAGAAGGGTCTGCTGTCAACCAGGCGATTGAATTTCATGAATATCGACTCAAAGGAAATACGTTCGTTCTCATTGGATTTTCTCTTGATCCATATACGGCTTGTGCGATAAACGCTGATGGAAACGTTATTTGAATAAATACTGAATTGTGATTAAGTTTTAGGTCATTTTATGGTTGCAACCCGCCACAAAACAAAGAAGTTTTAGTTCATTTCCGCCCAGTATTTCCTCTCTGTTTGCACACACGGCGGGCGTCAACAAAGACAGATGGAAGTGGACGAACGAGGAGACGAGAGACTTTTTGAATTTAATTTACGAGCAAAATATGACGCTGTCGTTCCCACACCACAGGCCGCCTCCGTTGTCGTCGGGCATTTACGTGCATCTGCATCATCATAGCAACGTGTTGATAGCGTCGTTGTTGTCTTATTATAGCGTGATATGGCGCTATCAGCTGGCACATAAGCTCTGTTACAACTGGTGCAGTATTGATCATTTGTTGGTAGATGGTGCGATCCATTTTGTCTAGCAAAACTTTGTTCGCAAATATTAGCTTGAATGTTGTGCGATTCAGTGCGAAAATGAACGGAAACACCTTAAAATGCCTCAAATTAATTCGATATACCAATATGACCGCAAAACAGCACATGACGTCATTACGCAACAGGTTTTTATTCACTTTAAAGCCGTTGGATGGAAACACACTTTCACCAGCTTTATTTACCGAACTTCAGATAACTTGATTGACACGTGGATGGAAACTTAGCTAGTGACATGCTTTAATTTAAGAGGAAAAAGTCAAATATTCTGACTGTATTATTGCATGTCTCATTTAGCTTCCTCACTGACAGTTTGGGCCTCATAAAGCCCCCCAAAAAGTCAGCAACAAAAGATCCTTAGCCATCATAGAAAGAAAGCACCAAAAACATAGTAAAAAGCCACAGACTTGTCTAAAAAAGTAGATATTATCGGCCAATATTAGGCATTTTTCAAACTATCGGTATTAGCATTTATAAACGGCCGTTATGTGAATATTTAAAAAATAAAATAAAAACAGACGAAACCCCCTTCAGCCATGTTCTGAGTGTTGGCGTTGCGTAGTCTGTCCACCAGAGGACGCTCTACAACCTCCCTGTTGTTAAACCCTTTAAGTTTCATATCTTATCTTAAGTTTGTATTTTTATACATTTTATTTATCAGAACTTTAATATATTTTGATGTTCTGTTGTGACAATAAAACAAACTAGTTAATTTTTAAACTGTGTTATATTATTTTAGTGAGGACTCATAAAGAACTACAAATAACTAATGTTAGGGAGATCTGTTTATGTTTTGTTACGCGTTGCTGGATTCTTTTTTTAAATATATATCAGGTCTCTGATTTAGCTACAGAGTGAGACCTCTCACTGCTGTAACATCTTTGTTGGCAGTCGCACATGATCAGTAGCTAGGTAAGATCACATGATCAGTAGCTAGGTAAGATCACATGCTCAGTAGCTAGGTAAGATCACATGATCAGTAGCTAGGTAAGATCACATGCTCAGTAGCTAGGTAAGGACTACATGAGCTAGCTAGCTGTTTCTCCAACTTCAGCAGTACAAGGCAGGATTAGCCGGGAGACTTCTTCTAAAAGAGGGCGTACTTCCAACTTTGTGTGAAATACCTGCAGAACAGGGACATGGAAGTAGTTCTTTTGTAGATTATGGTGAACTAGTGTGTTGTAGCAGTGTTTTGCCATTGAGAACGAGCTAGCATGCTAACGGTTAGCCCCCTAGCCCCCTCGTTTTCGGCTAGTGACGTAGAAAGCCGTGCAGATTTTGACCAGCTCACCCAGAGACTGAAGGCAGGACACATTCAGAAACCGTATCTCACTCTAAACAGCATGGATGGATTTTTCAAAGTTTGTATGTGTGTGGAAGCACCAGAGACACAAAATAACTCCCCAAATCCCAGAAAAAGTGATTTTTTCATAATATGGGCACTTTAAAAATCCTTTATCAGTCGGGCTCTATAAAAAAGCGCCACAAAAAATAGGTGGGCCTTGAGTTTTGACACGTGTGCTTTAGAAACCACGTCCGTCCTTCACGCTCTCTGAGACTATGGAGGATAAACCCAGTTCCATATTCCTGTAAGTCTCCGTAGTTCCCTAAAAACCCAGCCCTGTCTAACCAGGAATGCTGCTCTCTTTTTTTAGAAACTGTCTGATGTGTTCAACAGAAGCTGCACATTAACCACAATCTGTGTTTACAGCACCACAACACAAGGTTTTCAGAGTGTCTCAGGGGGCGTTTCTGAGCAGAAACAGAGACTTAGGATGGGGGAAGGTTGTCTATTTCTTTAGGGCTGACCCCCTCTGAGTTGATTAGTCCAGTGGGGGTACTTCTGCTGGTGCCAGGAGGTACGTGGTAAGATTGTTGGCTTGATGTTAAGGCCCAGACACACAGAGCCAACAGCCGACCATCGGCAGTAAAGCCAGTGGGACTGATCAGTCTCCCCGAGTTGGTCCAAAAAGTTCCTCAGAACACCGAAGAGATGAGACGTAATACGTCTCCATAACAGCAGGCGGCGCTAATCTGTATTGTCGCCCAAAAAATGAAAACCGGCGAACGCGTCACGTGGGTCTGGCTTCTCTGGAAATTCACAGCCAGTCTGTCATGGCGGCTCGTTCAGAATACGATCTCATGTTGGACTAAAATAGTTCACCGAAACGTGTTTCTGAAAACATTTTAAGAGAGAAATAGGCCGTGCAGTTGCTGAATCTGTCTTCATTTCAGATCAACAAAGGTCAGTTTAAAAGATTTTGAGAGACTCTAGTCACGCTCATCCCGCTCCCCGTTTCCTGGTTAGCCCTCCACCAATCAGATGGGTCATTTGAGTCCGACTGCCGGCAGTGCCCGCCTCGCCGATTCAACATGTCAAATCGGCCAAAATGAAGGCCGACGGCTCCTCCGACGGACGACGGCACGGAACACACTGAACCGACCGAGTCACCGACCTCCCAGACTGTCCGACGGCCGATTATCAGCTCGGTGTGTAGCTACCTTTTAGGGCGTTTTCACACATGAAAGTCCGAACCAAGGTTCATGTTTTTGTTCCATTGTAACATTTGATCCGGTAAGTTTTGGTTTCACACTGCAGTTATGCAAGCGCACTAAAGATCTCTACGTGACAAAACTACGTCCTGCCGTCATCACACACGTGAGCTGCGTCTCCAGATACTTATAATTGATTGGTTAGTAGAAGGGCTTCCCCGTCCTCTCGTATCCTCTCTCTGTGTCGGAGTTTTTTCAACTAACTGCTGGTCTCCTCTACTGACTGCGGCTCTTTTGGTTTTGTTGTGATGTTGAGAACCAAAGACACTGGAACTTTCTTTCTGGAGAATTTATTCAGAGACAACCGGAAACCTACACTGTACATTTACTACCACTTAACAAATAAACTGCTGATGTATTCTCAGCTCTGATAGCCGACAGCTGTCTCCTCTGAGCTCATTCACCGTCACCGTCACTCTCTCATGTAGCCTACACACTAAGCACCGAGCTATTCCTTAAAGGAGCTTTCCCGGTCTTGTAACACAAGGAGAGCCTGCCAGAGCTTCTTCTATTTGGTCCGAAAGTCTGAACCATCCAAAAAATGCTTTCACACTGTAAACGAACCGGACCATGGTTCAGTTTGGTCCGGACCGAGACCACCTCTTTTGGTCGGACCAAAATTTGGTCTTTTGATCCGGACCGTGGTCCGGGGGAGGTTTCACACCTCCACCCCCACTAATTTTGGTTCGGATCAAACTGAAAAGTCCGAAAGTCCGGACCAAATGAGGTATGTGTGAAAACGCCCTAAGAAACCTTTTATTAATTCACGTATTGCACATCAATTTTTTTTGGCTTACGGAAATGTGAAATTCAGCTCTATTACTACGGAGAATTTCCAGGACACAACTTTAACCCTCCTGTTGTCTTCTCGTCGACCAACCAGCAACTTTTTGGTTTTTCTGAGTCAAAAATTTAAAATTAAACTTTTTTTTTTCAACATTTTGGTTGTCTTTTCCCTGATGTTTTTGCCAGTTTTTCCGACCTTTCTGAAGCTTTTCCGATGTTTTTGTCGATATTTTTGCGTTTTATTTGAAATATTTTTCCACGTTTTTGATGCTTTTTCCAACATTTTAGTCACTTTCTTCAATGTTCTTTTTGTTAAAAATTTTTTTCCAAATGCAATACAATTGAAAAAAAAACAACTAATTCAATGAAAGTAGTGAACTGATTATGTATTTTACTTGTGAAGAATGTTGTATGGAACCATCCCGGTTATTTATTTTGACAATTTTTTTAAACGAAATCCAAATTTCTGATATAGAAACGTTTTGAAAATGGCTCAAATTAGACCCCATGAAGGTTAACACAAGGAAAGGATCTGAACATTTGGTTGCAGCTGAGTCCGGCAGCAATAATGACAACCGTTACCGGTAACCAGACTAGAGTTTAGATTCTCGGCCCGAGCCCGAGGTCCGGCCCGAGCCCGACCGGACCTCGGGTCGACCTCGGGCCGTTATTTTCCGCCACATCCTCGGCCCGGGCCGGACCCTTGATCAAGCAATTTTTTTATCCATTACCTTATTATCCTATTTGGGTGGGGAGAAAGCTATGCCATAATCAGAAATATATATAGGCTATATAAAAGTAACAAATGTGTACAAAAGTTAGGCTGCAGTTACAAAATGCAGCACGTGTCATGCGCGGAGTCTCCTCCTCTCGCATGCATCACACCGGGAGCTTGAAGATGTAAAGAAAAAAAGAAAAACAGGAGAATTAACTTTGAGCAAGTGTGGAGGAAAGTCGGAGGTATGGAAGCAGTTTAAACAAGTCGTGGGCAGTGACAACCAGGGTTCAAAATTAACTTTTTCGTCCACCAGCCCTAATGGCTAGTGAATGTTCAAATTTTACCAGCCACTCAAAGGATTACCATTGCTTTTTGGCTGGTGAGTGTAGTAATCTACCAGCCAATTGCATATTTTACCAGCATTTGGCTGGTAGATGGTGCTAATTTTGAACCCTGGTGACAACAATATGTTGTTCATCATCGTTTCTTTTTTTTTTTACGTTTCTTCATTCGGATCCACTTGGCGATCCGTTCCATTCTGAACTAACAGCAGTTTACAGGCTTCGTCCTTGTTGTATTATTCTAAACGTCGGGTTTAAATCGGGCTCGGGCTCATAATTACAGTTAATGTGTCGGGCCGGGCCGGGCTCGGACGCAACGTGCTCGGGCTCGGACAGGTTCGGGCTTGATTTTTTGGGCCGGTCTAAGCTCTAATCCAGACTCTGCTCTAGCTAATTAAAGTTAATTAAAAGGTTAGTATATGTCAAACAACGACAAAAGAAACCATGGCTGTTGTCTCTCTGGCGTCTGTACATTTACACAAAAATCATTCCGTGTAACTTATGAAGAGTTGTAACTTATGAAGAGTTGGCTGAGCCTGTTCTGAGGCAAAGTACGTGTCTATTTATGCATTAAACGATTCCAGGGGGACGCATTTTAATGTCTTGTTTCATCCAAAAAGATATTCAGTTTATCGTCACATTAGACTAAGAAAAATCAACAAAACTTCATATATAAGAAGCTGGAACAGGAGATCTTTTGGATCTTCTTTTATGCAACAGTTGCATTCATTTTCTGTCAGTTGACTAACTAATTAGTCGACTAGTAGTTTCAGTACGTATTAGTTTGAACTCTGAGGAGTGAAACAACAAGCAACAGCTTTATTTTTTTTAAACCGGACCCTATTTTTCTCATGTTTTATGTGTCTAAGTGACTGATGGGAACAATCTTTAAAATGTGTCCAGTATTGAGCAAGAACGCTGTAACCGGCGGCCGTGAACCGGGCTGTAACGTAACTCTACAGGACAAATGTTCAGCGTCAGTTAGCGTCCACTAAAAGTTCTGTTGTTGCTGCTGACAGACTCAGATTATTAAGTGTCTGACAACATTATGAAAGGATCCCTACAGAGATAGACCTTTTAGTTAAAGAGTAAGATCCTTTTAGTTTAACATGAAACAGCCCCGAAATCACCATCACTAAACTACACCAGACTCCATGTAAATAATCAGTACTTTTAGCGTGTATAGAGCCAGCATATCTCCACCAGACTCCATGTAAATAATCAGGACTTTTAGTGTGTATAGAGCCAGCATATCTCCACCAGACTCCATGTAAATAATCAGGACTTTTAGCATGTATAGAGCCAGCATATCTCCACCAGACTCCATGTAAATAATCAGGACTTTTAGCATGTATAGAGCCAGCATATCTCCACCAGACTCCATGTAAATAATCAGGACTTTTAGCGTGTATAGAGCCAGCATATCTCCACATGTAAAAGTGTTTATTTCAACCAAACCAGAGTGGTGATTGTCCACTTTCAATGAAGTGTATATTACGATGATAAAATTGGGACATGTGCAAACTATCTTACATGCGTCTGCGTCCTCTGAGCGTTGGGACATGTGTGAAGTGTCTTACGTGCGTCTGCGTCCTCTGAGCGTTGGGACATGTAAAGTGTCTTACGTGCGTCTGCGTCCTCTGAGCGTTGGGACATGTGCACACTATCTTACGTGCAGCTGCGTCCTCTGAGCGTTGGGACATGTGTGAAGTGTCTTACGTGTGTCTGCGTCCTCCGTGGCCGGTCTGGACAGGGTCGAGGGAAACTGGAGCAGCAGGAGCAGCAGGATGCAGGACAGCAGCAGCTGGAAGCAGCGCGGCGAAGACATGTTGTCCTCAAACATCAACTCACAGCCTCTTCCAGACTGGGAACACAGAGAGAGACAACCATCGGTCGTTCAGTTAGGTTCACAAGAAGACGAGACGCTCAGGGTTTCCACAGTTTCAGCCACTTACAGTGAACTGTGTTTGGTTTACATTACAGAGGAGCGTTTCCCGAAGCCTACCATCACTCTCAATATTGATTTCCTTCCCTAAAGGAAGCCAATGTTTCCCATGTATTCCACAGACCTAGGTCTGAAACCTATGAAGAATGAACGACAACTTCCTTTCGAACGATCTAAAAAGACATATACATACTGTTTTCCGTCAGATCGTTTATAGATCTCGACAAAAAGTGACATTTTTTTGAAAAAGCGGCAAACATAGAAGAAAGCGACAAAAATGTCAGAAAAAGTGTGTGTGTGTGTGTGTGTGTGTGTGTGTGGGGTAAAGACATTGAAAAATAAATCGACAAAAACATAGAAAAAAAACGTCAAGAGTGATGAACATTGAAAGAAGCGACAAAATGTCAGACAAACGACCAAAATATTTTAAAAAAAAAACGTCAAAAATGCAGAATAAAGTCCCAAAAAACTGCCCAAAATGTCAGCAAAATAATATAATAATGTTGTAATAATACAACAATTTAGCATTAAGCGTGATGTGTGTGTGTATGTGTGTGTGTGTGTGTGTGTGTGTGGGGCCAAAATGCTGGACCCCACAAGTTTAAAGGTCTGTTTGAGGGTTAAGACTTGGTTTTAGGATTAGGGTTAGAATTAGGTTATGGTTAGGGTGAGGGTAAGGGTTAAGGTTAGGCATTTAGTGGTGATGGTTAAGGTTAGGGTAAGGGGCTAGGGAATGCATTATGTCAATGACAGGTCCCCACAAAGATAGTGCCACAAACGTGTGTGTGTGTGTGTGTGTGTGTGTGTGTGTGTGTGTGTGTGATTCTCAGAGAACTGCTGTAAATATATAGGCAGGTGTGATTTGCCAAGGGGGAAGCGTAGGATTCCCCCCTTTCTGGTCTACATATCCCGGCCCCTCAAGTTGATAACAGGTCTTATGGCGTGGCCGGCCGAGTGGCTCTACATCTATATTATTATTAGAAGGAGGATTTCATTCTTGCATGTTTTGTTTTGTTGTGCATCATCAAAAAACCTCCAAATCGCACCCTGTATACATGTGTGTATGTATACATATATATACTGTATATAAAATAGTAAAAATCATGGATCAGTGTTTCCCAAAAAGCCCAAGATGACGTCCTCAAATGTCAAAACCGTCCTAAAACATCCCAGAGCCAGCAGCATGAACTGCACCTCTCCAGCTGTTTAGTCCCGGCTGCTCACACCTGTGCAGCTCTTTCTCAGAGAGCTGAAGACATAACGATGTCCACCATTAAACCTTTGACACCCACCCCCACCCACCCACCCACAGACACACACACACACACACACACACACACACCTGTGACCACTAAATATCTGTTTAGTGTCAAACTGAACAGAGCAGCAGTCAATCACACCGACAGAGACTAAAACAAACACCATTTGCTGACCTGTGTCTCCATGAAGGTGTGAATGGCCCTCTGGTAAATACATTAGTGTGTGTGTGTGTGTGTGTGTGTGTCTTCCTGGGAACCCAATGAACTCGCCGTTCAGAGTTTGGAGCAGTTTAGACAGCGTTGGATATTGGATGATTAAATAAAAATAAAACGACAGCACAATATAAGGTTGGGGGGGGGGGGGGGGGGACTGGCATAGCGCTGATGGCTTTCACTTCCTCTGTGTCTACCCTTCACAATAAAAGCCCGGCTTAAATTCACTTGTTAAGAGGAAACTTAATAAAAAGGCACAAAATCTGATTCTGCAACGTAACATTCCTCTGTCACATAAATGCAGTAGGACAATGTCTTCCTCTGAAGTAGAAGTACACCGTAAGTGAGTAGTATACAGCTGAGTTGCATATTAAGTCCTTCTGTACGGGATTCGTTGTTCGAGGGATCTGATTTCGATTCATACAATCCAGAAGCGGATCTTTCAATATTCGCTCTTTCACCATGGATGTATAATTTACACACATACATATACATATATATATATATAACAAACACACACACACACACACACACACACACACACACACACACGGAGTGGTGAAGGACAGTGAATGCAACATCATCGTCTTATGAGGCTCGTAAACAAGATGGGACGCTGGTTGGCTGCAATCGCCGAGCCCTCTGGCTGGACGTCGCCATGGAAACGAATCAGTCTGTCACATTCAGCGGCGGACTGAATGTGTACACGTGTATGTGGCGTCCCCCCCCGAGTAGGACGAGCAGAACAGAGTTTATGAAGCCATAATTAATACACTACACGTATGGACTACACACTTAACTTAATTAGGCTCTTTGAGAGAATGGAGCTGTATGGTGCTGCAGAGCTTTCTAAGTAGTGTATGTCCAGTCAGGGGCCTGGAGGCTACACTGGTGGGGGGGGGTGCGTCCATCTCTTGTGTGTGTCGGGAGTGTGTGTAAGTCTGTCTCTGTATGTGTGCGTGCATGGGGAGTGTGTGTGTGTTAGTCTGTGTCTGTATGTGTGCGTGCGTGGGGAGTGTGTGCGTGTGTGTGTGTGTGTGTGTGTGTGTGTGTGTGTGTAAGTCTGTATGTATGCGTGTGTGCGTGGGCAGTGTGTGTATGTGAGGAGTGAGTGTGTGTGTGTGTGTGTGTGTGTGTGTGGGAAGTGCGTGCGTGCGTGCGTGTGTGTGTAAGTCTGTGTCTGTATGTGTATGTATATGGGGAGTGTGTGTGTGTGTGTAAGTCTGTGTCTGTATGCGTGTGTGCGTGGGCAGTGTGTGTATGTGAGGAGTGAGTGTGTGTGTGTCTGTATGCGTGCGTGCGTGGGCAGTGTGTGTATGTGAGGAGTGAGTGTGTGTGTGTCTGTATGTGTGCGTGCGTGGGGAGTGTGTGTATGTGGGGAGTGTGTGTGTGTGTGTGTACGTGGGGAGTATGTGTGTGTGTGTGTGTGTGTAAGTCTGTGTCTGTATGTGTGTGTGTGTGTGTGTGTAAGTCTGTGTCTGTATGTGTGTGTGTGTGTGTGTGTGTGTGTGTGTGTAAGTCTGTGTCTGTATGTGTGTGTGTGTGTGTGTGTGTGTGTATGTGTGTGTGAGAGAGAGTTAGGGCTGCACTACATGAGAAAAATACGCGCTATGCAATAACCTTGTTGAATATTGGGCATAAACGTAGCAAAAGATATTCATTTTTAAACAGTGTAGATGTAGCCTTTAATCCTCTCTACCCTCCATCTTAAATACCTCTCCTCCACCCTAACCCCGTTTAACTTCCCGTGCCGGAGCCGTCACCTACACGCCAGATTCTGCAGCCGGCCGGCAGCTCGGAATAGTTTTCATACCAACACTTGGTCCATCTGAGCCGCATGACAGCACACGCAGAGACAGGAAGAGAGAATCCTGAGCTCATTCAGGAGGTGGAAGGCTGTAAAACCAGGTCGGGCTGCAACTAACCATTATTCTCATCATGGATGTATGTGTGGATTATCTTCTGGATGAATGGATTAGTTTTCTGGTCTCTAAAATGTCAGAAAATGGTGAAAAATGTGGATCAGTGTTTCCCAAAAAGCCCAAGATGACATCCTCAAATGTTGTTTTGTCCACAACTCAAAGATATTCAGTTTTCCTGTCACAGAGGAGAGAAGAGACTAGAACAATATTCACATTTAACAAGCTGACGTCACACAAGTTTGACTGTTTGACTTCATAAAGCCCTCCATAACCAGGCTCCTTCCTACCTCACAGACCTGCTCCACGTGATGCCCTCTGTCCCGAAAAGACTCTAACACCTCCCTGTAAGACCAGCACGCCCATGGGCGCACAGATGGGCGCAGGTGCATTTGCTATTCAAACGACGCGGGCGCTGGACGGGAAACTAACAACTGCGTCGGTCTTAAGCTGCCAGTAAAGCCAGTGTGACTGATCAGTCTCCCCGAGTTGGTCCAAAAAGTTCCTCAGAACACCGAAGAGACGAGACGTAATACGTCTCCATAACAGCAGGCGGCGCTAATCTGGATTGTCGCACAAAAAATGAAAACCAGCAGCTGATTGGACGAACGCGTCACGTGGGTCTGGTTTCTCCAGGAAATTCACAGCCAAACTGTCATGGCAGCTCGTTCAGAATACGATCTCATATTGGACTAAAATAGTTCACCGAAACGTGTTTCTGAAAACATTTTAAGAGAGAAATAGGCCGTGCAGCTGCTGAATCTGTCTTCATTTCATTTAAATTTAATTTAAAAGATTTTCGTCAGATTTTGAGAGACTCTGGTCACGCTCATCTCGCTCCCCGTTTCCGGGTTAGCTCTCCACCAATCAGATGGGTCATTTGAGTCCGACTGCCGGCAGTGCCCGCCTTCTGATTCAACAAGTCAAATCGGCCAAAATGAAGGCCGACGGCTCCTCCAACAGACGACGGCACGGAACACACCGAACAGACTCGAGTCACCGACCTCGCCAGACGGCCGATTATCGGCTCGGTGTGTCAGCACCTTTAAACTAGTAAAGACGCTTGCACCAGGCTTTGCGCTGCGCTGGGTGCAAGATATAGTTGCAAGATAGTTATTGTTATTCTTATACTGTATTTTTTTCTATACTGTATTTTTTATACCACTTTATTTGTTTTGTAAGCTGCTAAAATCTGCTGCTGGAAATCTAATTTCCTTGCGGGAGTCATCCCAAAAGGATCAATAAAGAGAAGTCTAAGTCTAAGATAGGGCCCACGGAGAGTTTATCTGAAAGGATCCAACATGGAGGATGGAGAAGAAGCTGTTAGGTCTGAGTGCAGCTGCACATGTACCAATAGGAACAAATGAACAGCAGGTTTGGAGGATGAGTCACCCTCCAAACCTGCTTAGAAGAGCCCATTCTTTGCCATCAGTAGCAACAGGGTGATATAAGGTAGTTAGTTATTTTTGTCTTTTCTCTACTCCTGTATTAAATAAATGTTGAACTCAAATTAATGAAGTGCAGTGTTAGGCTATTTATTTATTTATTCATCTACACACGCCGCGCTTGCTCATAGGCTACTTTTTATTTGATTTATATTTTTAAAGAGACCCCCACTAAGATGAAATCATAATTCCAACCCTGAGGATGAGGGTGGGTAACAGATTGAGATACCTCAGTATGGGGGCGTGTTACAGTGAGTCACACTCTTCATGCACACTCCACATATCCCGTCCTGCAGCTAGGTGACGATTTACCAGCCCAGAGGAGCCAGATCGCTGTCAGAAAGGCCGCGCTGCTGCTGCTGCTGCTGCTGCTGCTGCTGCTGCTGGGAAGGGAGCGACAAACTGAGCTTCAACTAGGCCTGGGCGATATGCATGGGCGTCAGTTTGGTTTGAAATGTGCTGGGGACAGAGACTGATTCAGAAGTACATTTCCAGAAGTGCTGGGTACAATGACGCATTCATTTTTTTTCTCTTTTTTGCGCAGGTCATGTTCTGAAAGATGCTGTCCTGTAGCTTACTAATGAATAAAAACGTGGTTTAATGTACGTAAACAATGATCAATGATTACCAAATTTATCTCTCATATTGCTCCTCATAACCACTGAAAACTGTCAAAAAATCAAACCCAAACTCCAATTATTATGGCCGTTATCTGACATTAAGCGTTTCTGCTTCACATTTTCAGCAGGGCAGCGGAGCGGCTGTGGGTTGACTCCCCACGGCTCTCATGGGCTTTATAAGTCCTAACGTGAAAAAGCTTAACGTGGTTTAATGTACCTAAACAACGACCAATCATCACCACATTTCTGGTTAGATTTTTTGACAGTTTTCCGTGGTTATGAGGAGCAATATGAGAGAGACATTTGGTAATCACTGATCATTGTTTAGGTAAGCTACAAGCTTTTTCCTCGCCATAGGCGCCAATGAAGAAGACAACGCTAATGTGAGATAACTTCTATAATCGTTGGATTTTTGTTTAATTCTTTTGACAGACTTAAGTGTTTATTTCAAAAAAAGTGGTGGGTACAAAATGACTCATGACGAAATCTGGTAGGTACGTGTATCCACCGTCCCCACCGAAATAGACGCCTATGGCGATATGGAGAAAATCAAATATCACAATATTTTTCACCAAATACCTACCGCAACGATATTGTAGGGTTGACTATTGGTGCTTTCACAAAATATGTACACAATGAGATTTAAGATGAATAATCATCAGTAATGTGGATATAATGTCTAAGTGGGTAAAGGAAAATAATAGAAGAGCTACAACAGTCTGGTAAGTTCAGATAATGACATCACTTTACTGTAATGCAGCCTTTAAAACCAGGAAAACACACTTATGTCATATTACGATATGACGATATCCAAAATCTAAGACCATATCTAGTCTCATATCACAATATCGATATAATATCGATATATTGCCCAGCTCTAGTTTCAACTACAAGACGTACTGTAGCTGTTATATCGTACTAATACTATATTTAATATGTTAAGTGTTTACATCAGTAGTGTCAAACTCAACTTCACTACGGGACACACTGGAAAGTAAGACTCCCATCCAGAGACAGACCCGTTTAGTTTACTGACATGCCTTTCTTCCTCCCATCCATCCATCCCATCCATCCATCCAATCCATCCATCCCATCATCCATCCAATCCATCCATCCATCCATCCATCCATCCATCCCATCCATCCAATCCAATCCATCCATCCAATCATCCATCCATCCAATCCATCCATCCATCCATCCATCCCATCCAATCCATCCCATCCATCCATCCCATCCATCCAATCCATTCATCCAATCCATCCATCCCATCCGTCCATCCATCCCATCCATCCATCCAGAGGTGCAACGATGAATCAATTAATCGATTAGTTGTCAACTATTAAATTAATCGCCAACTATTTTGATAATCGATCAATCGTTTGAGTCATTTTTTTATTAAAAAAAATAAGATTTCTCTGATTCCAGCTTGTTAAATGTGAATATCTTCTAGTTTCTTCTCTCCTCTGTGACAGTAAACTGAATATCTTTTGAGTTTTGGACAACACAAGACATTTGAGGACGTCCTCTTAGGCTTTGGGAAACTCTGATCCACATTTTTCACCAAATTTTGACATTTTTATAGATCAAACAACTAATCAATTAAATCGAGAAAATAATCGACAGATTAATCGACTGTGAAAATAATCGTTAGTTGCAGCCCTACATCCATCCATCCATGAAAATGGTGAAACATGTGGCTCAGAGTTTCCCAAAAAGCCCAAGATGACGTCCTCAAATATTGTGTTTTGACCCCAACTCAAAGATATTCATACCACAAGTTTATTATCAATTAGCGATCATTAGTATTTTGTTTTTATATTGCAGTAGTAGGGCCTACTTTTACCCAAGAAAAAAACAAACATGAATTTGCTATCTCTAAAACAGACTTTTAATGTTACTTCTAAAGTAGTATTTGGGCATCATTTCTACTTTTACTACTACTAGTAACTCACAGTAAGCCTGGAGGATCTGAATACTTCTTCCACATCTGGAAAACACAGAAACTATAACTGTGCCATGAACAAACAGCCAAGAAAAGAGCCACTGAAGTCTAAAATATGATGCTTGGTTATTATATTAAACTACCCAAGAGTATAAAATGACATGATGTGATGATGTAATGAAGTATTTTGATCTGGAAAACACAGAAACTAACAGCTAACTCGGCAAAGTAAAAACTGTCTGAAGTATTTTGTTTTTATAGTGCAGAATAACTCGAATCCAGGTAAACAATATAAACAGTCTACCTCTAACCAGATCTTTGATCGTTACTTGTAATGAAGTATTTTGACATAGTTTCTACTTTTACTTTCGAGAAGTTAAGTAGCCTGAGGTATCTGAATACTTCTTCCACATCTGGAAAACACAGAAACTTGTGTCCCATGAACAAACCGCTCACTGTGCAGATAAAAGAGCCACTGAAGTCTAAAATATGATGCTCGGTTATATATTAAACTATCCAACAGTATATCAAAGACAGGATACATTGTACTTTTACATAAACAATGCTTCAACGCAGGACTTTTACTTGTAACGGAGTATTTTGTTGTAAAAAACACAGAAACAAACGGCTCACCGTACAAAGAAAAAAACTCTCTGAAGTAACGCAGCTTACAGAGAACAAGTATTGAGTGTAGAAAAGCCTTTACAGGTACTTCTAAATCAAGTATTCTGACTTGAACTTCAGTATGCTTTCAATGCAGGAGTTTAACTTGGAACAGAGTATTTTGTTCTGGAAAACACAGAAACTAACAGAAACTGAATTGCTCCCTCTGCAAATAAGTAACTAACTGAAGTAGCCTGAAGGATCTGAATACTTATTTGTATCTGGAAAACACTGAAACTAGTTTCTAAACTACTCTGTCCCATGAAAAAACTGCTCACTGAAGAGCCACTAAAGTCCTAAATGAAATGCTTCCACATCTGGAAAACACAGAAACAAACTGCTCACTGTGCAAAAAAACAAACAAACAGTGAAGTATTGCAGCTTACAGAGAGTAGTATAGAGTAGAAAAGCCTGTACAGTTACTTCTATATGTTCTAATGAAGTATTTTGTTTGTCTAGTGCACCATAGACTGTATAAAACTACTTATACTTGTAATGAAGTATTTTGTTTGTCTAGTGAACCATATACTATATAAAACTACTTATACTTGTAATGAAGTATTTTGTTTGTCTAGTGCACCATATACTATATAAAACTACTTATACTTGTAATGAAGTATTTTGTTTGTCTAGTGCACCATATACTATATAAAACTACTTATACTTGTAATGAAGTATTTTGTCTAGTGCACCATACTGTATAAAACTACTTATACTTGTAATGAAGTATTTTGTCTAGTGCACCATACTGTATAAAACTACTTATACTTGTAATGAAGTATTTTGTTTGTCTAGTGCACCATATACTATATAAAACTACTTATACTTGTAATGAAGTATTTTGTTTGTCCAGTGCACCATATACTATATAAAACTACTTATACTTGTAATGAAGTATTTTGTCTAGTGCACCATACTGTATAAAACTACTTATACTTGTAATGAAGTATTTTGTTTGTCTAGTGCACCATATACTGTATAAAACTACTTATACTTGTAATGAAGTATTTTGTTTGTCTAGTGCACCATATACTATATAAAACTACTTATACTTGTAATGAAGTATTTTGTTTGTCTAGTGCACCATATACTATATAAAACTACTTATACTTGTAATGAAGTATTTTGTTTGTCTAGTGCACCATACTGTATAAAACTACTTATACTTGTAATGAAGTATTTTGTTTGTCTAGTGCACCATATACTATATAAAACTACTTATACTTGTAATGAAGTATTTTGTTTGTCTAGTGCACCATATACTATATAAAACTACTTATACTTGTAATGAAGTATTTTGTCTAGTGCACCATACTGTATAAAACTACTTATACTTGTAATGAAGTATTTTGTTTGTGTAGTGCACCATATACTATATAAAACTACTTATACTTGTAATGAAGTATTTTGTCTAGTGCACCATACTGTATAAAACTACTTATACTTGTAATGAAGTATTTTGTTTGTCTAGTGCACCATATACTATATAAAACTACTTATACTTGTAATGAAGTATTTTGTTTGTCTAGTGCACCATAGACTATATAAAACTACTTATACTTGTAATGAAGTATTTTGTTTGTCTAGTGCACCATATACTATATAAAACTACTTATACTTGTAATGAAGTATTTTGTTTGTCTAGTGCACCATAGACTGTATAAAACTACTTATACTTGTAATTAAGTATTTTGTTTGTCTAGTGCACCATATACTATATAAAACTACTTATACTTGTAATGAAGTATTTTGTTTGTCTAGTGCACCATAGACTGTATAAAACTACTTATACTTGTAATGAAGTATTTTGTTTGTCTAGTGCACCATATACTATATAAAACTACTTATACTTGTAATGAAGTATTTTGTTTGTCTAGTGCACCATAGACTGTATAAAACTACTTATACTTGTAATGAAGTATTTTGTTTGTCTAGTGCACCATATACTATATAAAACTACTTATACTTGTAATGAAGTATTTTGTTTGTCTAGTGCACCATATACTATATAAAACTACTTATACTTGTAATGAAGTATTTTGTTTGTCTAGTGCACCATATACTGTATAAAACTACTTATACTTGTAATGAAGTATTTTGTTTGTCTAGTGCACCATATACTATATAAAACTACTTATACTTGTAATGAAGTATTTTGTTTGTCTAGTGCACCATATACTATATAAAACTACTTATACTTGTAATGAAGTATTTTGTTTGTCTAGTGCACCATAGACTGTATAAAACTACTTATACTTGTAATGAAGTATTTTGTTTGTCTAGTGCACCATACTGTATAAAACTACTTATACTTGTAATGAAGTATTTTGTTTGTCTAGTGCACCATAGACTATATAAAACTACTTATACTTGTAATGAAGTATTTTGTTTGTCTAGTGCACCATATACTATATAAAACTACTTATACTTGTAATGAAGTATTTTGTTTGTCTAGTGCACCATAGACTGTATAAAACTACTTATACTTGTAATGAAGTATTTTGTTTGTCTAGTGCACCATATACTATATAAAACTACTTATACTTGTAATGAAGTATTTTGTTTGTCTAGTGCACCATAGACTGTATAAAACTACTTATACTTGTAATGAAGTATTTGTTTGTCTAGTGCACCATATACTATATAAAACTACTTATACTTGTAATGAAGTATTTTGTTTGTCTAGTGCACCATAGACTGTATAAAACTACTTATACTTGTAATGAAGTATTTTGTTTGTCTAGTGCACCATATACTATATAAAACTACTTATACTTGTAATGAAGTATTTTGTTTGTCTAGTGCACCATAGACTGTATAAAACTACTTATACTTGTAATGAAGTATTTTGTTTGTCTAGTGCACCACAGACTGTATAAAACTACTTATACTTGTAATGAAGTATTTTGTTCTGGAAAACACATAAACAAACGGCTCACTGTGCAAAAAAACAACCAGACCCTCTGATGTAACGCAGTTTAAAAGAAAACGAGTATTAGCCTAAGAGTAGAAAAGTATAATTTGAAGGAGGAAAGGAGTTTTAGGCTACCTGTGAATCGGTCCACAGCTCGCTGTTAAATCCGAGGACGTGGAGGCAAAGCCGGGGGAAAGCAAAGGTTACGTCCGTCGGGAGCTGCGGTCCGGAGGGAAAAACTGTCTGTATCTGCGGAGGAAAAACTGTATCTGCGGAGGTAGCTGCGGGGGGAAAAAATTGACTGTATCTGCGGAGGAAAAACTGTCTGTATCTGCCGAGGTAAAAGCTACAGACTGAGTTAAAAACTCACTTGTGCACCGGACGTTTGGGTTTCTCCTGACTGATTTAAAATGACCTCATCGCGCGGCGTTGTTACTCCAAAGCTCGGCGAACTCCCGGAGAGAGAGAAAACGTGGGGAAAAAAACTCCTCTCGTTGACGGTATAATGTGTCTCGATAAACAGTCCGAGGGAAGAACCGCCTTCAGTGGGAGTTTCCTCCTACACACTAGCTCTAGTTAACCCCCCACCACTCGATTAACACCCCTGTGTTATCTATTAATTGACTCCATTTTCCGAGTGGCGCAACCCAGCCTTGCGCACGGTGCACGGTGCACGGTGCACGGACCTCCTCCCCCCAGGGTCTGTGTTCCTCCCTCCCCTTCCCTCCCCGGAAGGGAAAGGATTTCCTCTCCTTTACATTCCTGCTGTGCATGATCCTGATCCTATCGATCTGTTTTCATTTGGTCACTCAGCCTTGGTTTGTACGGAAGCCCATTTACGCCAATGTGATGGGAAAAAAGAGCCTGTAAGTTATTATATTGAGAAACTTTCTTCAAATAATGACTTAGTACCTCAAAATAATGAGTTAGTATGCCTATCTCAAAAGATGAGAAACTTTCTCGAAAGTCATTATTTTGAAATACTAACTCATTATTTGCACGCACGTACGCACACACACACACACACACACACACACACACACACACACACACACACACACACACACTCACTCACTCACAGACAGACACACACACACACACGCACGTACGCACACACACTCACACAGACAGACAGACACACACACACACACACATGCACGCACACACACACCCCGCAAACACACACACACACACACACACAGACAGACAGACAGACACGCACATACACAGACACACACACACAGACAGACAGACACACACACACACACACACACACACACACACACACACACACACACACACACACACACACACACACAGACAGACACATGCGCACACAAATTTGTCTCGGCAAAGCTTAAATTGTATTATTATATAACTGAAAAAAACAATAAAAATATTGTTTAAAAAATACAGACATGACTCATGAAGCTCAACTCAGTCTGGACACAAAAGAGGAGAAAGTTTCTCTGAATGTCTCTGGATCACTTTCCTGTGATCATAATCAGCTGTTTAGACTGTTACATCATCACCACACACACACACACACACACACACACACACACACACACACACACACAGATTCCATTGTGGATTCATTGGGCAGATTGGCATAATGTGTGTTTGAGAGTGTCAGGCTGTGAACAATGAGTCGGAGTGTTTCTCCCTGGGTGTTTGTGAGTGCACAGCAGAGCGGAGGGACGACACAGAGAGCGTATTGTGTGATCCGTCCAACCAAACACACACTTCTGCATGGCTGATCTTTCATTTGGCTGAATAATATCCAGTAAATTGTACAAATACTGCAAAAGTCTTACACGTCCCACGGTCGAGAATTGAGTTCCAACAGGGTGAAAGACACAATTTTTTGGGCAGGACCTTTCGAAAAGGGAATGCTGGAATGTAACTCTGGACATCTCCAGATGTGTTGACGTTGAAAGTTTGTGATAAACTGAAGGATGAAATGTTCCTTTACGTGAGGAGAGAAATTCTCCTACTTCTTAAGGAGAAAACACAAGACTTTCACCAGGAAACAGGTGTTCATGTCCTGAAGAAGTTAAGGAGAAAACACAAGACTTTCACCAGGAAACAGGTGTTCACGTCCTGAAGAAGTTAAGGAGAAAACACAAGACTTTCACCCAGGAAACAGCTGTTCATGTCCTGAAGAAGTTAACGCTCTGAGGACAAAAGACGCACCGGCGTGGCCACTGACAGACTCAGATTAATATTCTTACCCCTCAGTCACATTAGCTACAAGAGACAGCTAAAAAGCGGCAGGCTGCCATTCATTTTCAATGGGGGTGGCCGTTTGCCAGCAACAAGCGACGAGCTAGACGGGGCCAAAATAGACAAGAAGTCTATTTTATGCAAATGCTGAGCGATGCGACAAAGCGACTGCCAATCGGAGTGAAGGCAGCGTGATGTATGTACATTGGTTGCTTGAGTCGAAGAAAATCATTCTAGATGGCGGAAACATCAAGGACATCGTATTTCTGTATACATCTGATATGTTTGGCATTTTATCTCATATATTTTGTTACCCCTATCGAGAAATAAATACTATTAAATCCAAAAACATCGTTCTTGTGGCTTGACAATACCTCTTAAGTGACTTGTAAGACCTCTTGCAGATAGGCAACAGCATGCTAGGCTACTATCGATACGGAAGCGTCACCGTGTCGGCATTTGATTTGTTGACAGGACGTTTAGTCATATTATTTCATATTTCATCATTCATACGTATATCTATGGGTCTATCCACAAAGTAAACAGAGGGGACGTGCTTGAAGGTAGCACCAGAGGATTCCTGTTTAGTTTTGCCAAGCAACCAGGAGTAGGCAGGCCCGCCCAGGAATGCCACCAAGCGAGTGCGTGTCGCTATCTTTCGTAGCTAATGTGACTGTAGGGTAAGTGTAAAATATGTACGGCTGGTGCCGTCGGGCTTCTACGTTTCAAAATAAAAGCTTGCGTCTGGTCCGCTAGTCTTCGTACTTTGGTGTTTGGGGTGTTTAAGGCTACGTCCACACGTACCAAAACGATCTTTTTTTACCCGTCTTCCCTGGATTTGTTTCAAGAATAGTTGCGTCCAAACGGATCCATTTGTAAAAGACTCAACAAGCTACTTCATATTCCAGGCCTATAGGTGGCGCTGTTTCTGCTACAGAAATTCACCAAAAACGGAGAAGAAGAGCATCGTCACTTCCACTTCCCATCATAACATGACTAGCTAGACTCACGTTCTCTTAATACATCCATGGACTGTAATAACTTTCACCACTGCTCATTTTTATAAAGGCCTCCGCAAGAAAACGTGTCTTTGTTTACATTGTATAATGTGCTGTTGGATTGCGTTTTATTTTGCAATTCTGTCTGCCATCGGACATGATTGCAGCGCGCTAGCTGGCAGAGCTAACGTTAGCGCGCTACCGCTGCTAGCTAACATCGGCAGTGAAACAAACATCAATGAGCCAATGTCTTTTTGATAATCTACACGTTTTTCTTGCAGTAGCCTTTCTACAATAAGCCGTGGTAAAAGTTACTATAATCCGTTGATAAGCAAACAGATTAGCTAGCTAGTTGATAAGTTGTCTACTTCCATTTTATAAACAGCTAACCATAGCAGCTAACGTTAACGTTAGCTACGTCGCTGCTGTAGTGGTCAGCTACTTTAGCGATGTTTAACGTTAGCTACATAACGTTAGCAATATATCTTGTGTACAATCCAGGACCGGCAGAGCAGAGGGACGTGTCAGGGAGCAGAGACAAAGTATTTAGATGAAGTGAGCTGGTTTGACCACGGAGATGGGATATGCTCGCTTAGCTTCACCGCAGTCGTGTGTGGCCGTGCACTAGTGCGGGACTGCGGGTAAGAGGTCGAGGGGTGTGGCGATGACATCATCGATACGGACGTATTCGTATTCGGCGTCCAAACAAAGCCAAAAGAGAGCCGTTTTCTAATTTTTTCACCCTGAGACCAGGTTTCAAAAAAGTGCGTTTTCAGGCAGTGCGTTTACAGAATTCGTTTGGACGGCCGGCCCAAACGATGCTAAACGTGCGTTTGCATCAAAAAGCGTCTCCGTGTGGATGGCCCCTAAGTATAATATGTATTAAATACGAAAGCATTTCCATTCTATTCTAAGATGGTGCCATGGTAGTGTATTTGAAGATGTTATGAATTGCTCCAGTGTGTGTATTATTTCACACATTATTTTATTAAAGCTTTTTACTAAATGGATTTTATAGGTTTTCCTCTTAACTATTTTTATTAACCTTGATATTGATATTTTTTAGTAAATTGCATTATTTATGCTCTGTAGCACTTTGAGATTGCTGAAATGTAAAGTGCAATACAAATAAAAAGTATTATTATTATTATTATTTCATTATGAAAGCCTGTATGTGCGCCTCATGCTGCTGGTGCCATAATCTTATGTGGGCCTGGTTTGTGCAGTTATAAAAGCAAATAACGTCCCCCGTCTGAAATTGGGCCGGTAAGGGACGGAATTGCCAGGGCTGAATTTATGTCCCAGTCCGCCCCTGCAAGACTGCATGCAGATAAGCAGACCTACATTCACAGCGGCCCACAGAACATGATGAAATGTGTGTCAAACTTTCTGTCCTGTTTATTTTAAATCAGACCCAGTTTAGAAACTCATGACACATGCATACATGTCTCCTGTGTGTAAAGGAAGACGAATAAACAGCCACGAGTGAAGAAGGCCTATAGCAGCCTATAAATACGTTGGGTTACTAATTAATGCTCGAGAGGCTTTCGGAGCCTAATTGAGAAAAAACAGGAAATAACAGTCCAAGCCTCCCCTCACAGTTCATCCATCACACAGTGGCCCTGTTTACATTTTATAAACCAGATAACGAGCCAGAGAGACGCAGTTCATACGGTGCAAAGTCTCAGAGTCATTAGGTCCATGATTCAGGCTCTCTTTCTTCATGTTAGCCTTCTTCTAGGTTTTTCCTAACGTTTTTTTTTTTTTAACTTGTGCGGTGGTGGAATGTAACTAAGTACATTTTTACTGTGTTGTGTTAGTACTTTTACTGAAGTTAAGGATCTGAATACTTCTTCCACCGCTGCACTTGTGTTACACAACAACACTTTCTAAAGGCGTATGTGACATGTATAGTTTATATTCCGCAGATATTTAAAGTGAATGAGGAAGTTTCAGCCTGTCTCAGACAGCACTTTACGATGGGACACTTTAAAACAACAAAGTCACTCACCAACCAACCGGTGTGTGTGTGTGTGTGTGTGTGTGTGTGTGTGTGTGTGTGTGTGTGTGTGTGTGTGTCTGTCTGTGTGTGTGTGTGTGTGTGTGTGTGTGTGTGTGTCTGTCTGTCTGTCTGTGTGTCTGTGTGTGTGTCTCTGTCTTGTGTCTGTCTGTCTTTCTGTCTGTGTGTGTGTGTCTATGTGTGTGTGTGTGTGTGTGTGTGTCTCTGTCTGTGTGTCTGTGTCTCTGTCTGTGTGTGTGTGTGTGTCTGTCTGTCTGTGTGTGTGTCTCTGTCTTGTGTCTGTCTGTCTTTCTGTCTGTGTGTGTGTGTGTCTATGTGTGTGTGTGTGTGTGTCTCTGTCTGTGTGTGTCTCACCCACTCCCTCCCTCCCCCCCTCCCTCACTCACCCACTCCCTCCCTCCCTCCATCACTCACCAACTCCCTCCCTCACCCACCCACTACCTCCCTCACCCACTCCCTCCCTCCCTCCCTCACCCACTCCCTCCCTCCCTCACCCACCCACCCACTACCTCCCTCACCCACCCACTACCTCCCTCACCCACTCCCTCCCTCCCTCACTCACCCACTCCCTCCCTCACCCACTCCCTCCCTCCCTCACCCACCCACCCACTACCTCCCTCACCCACCCACTACCTCCCTCACCCACTCCCTCCCTCCCTCACCCACTCCCTCCCTCAGGTTGTAAATCTTGACATCTTCAGCCCCGTCCGGTTCTTCATTAACTCAGCCATAAGTTAATCAGGCGAGTTCAGTTCAAAGTCCCTTTGTGATGGAAACAGGTTACTGCAGCAGAACCTCTGGAGCTCCCGTTTCCTGTAACCACGAACACGTCACACAGCAACACTTTATCACCCACAATGCAACAGGATTCAAACCCACATCCCCAGGAGTGCGGACCGCAGAACCACAAAACATACATAGATATAATCCAAGGAAAATACGACATCTTCTATCGACACTAATGTCATCCATGTGTTCCCAAACTCTCTTTTGTTTACTTCACAAAATGATATTTCCATGTGTGGCATCTGAAGACTTCTTCCACCACGAGCTAAGTTTCCATCCACGTGTCAATCGAATTATCTGAAGTTCGGTAAATAAAGCTGGTAAATAAAGCTGGTAAATAAAGCTGGTAAATAAAGCTGGTGAAAGTGTGTTTCCATCCAACGGCTTTAAAGTGAATAAAAACCTGTTGCGTAATGACGTCAGATGCTGTTTTGCGATCAAATTGGTATATCGAATTGATTTGGGATATTTTAAGGTGTTTCTGTTCATTTTCGCACTGAATCGCACAACATTCAAGATACTCTGTTATAAGTTAAAGTACTAATACCACACTGTAACAATACTCTGTTATAAGTTAAAGTACTAATACCACACTGTAACAATACTCTGTTATAAGTTAAAGTACTAATACCACACTGTAACAATACTCTGTTATAAGTTAAAGTACTAATACCACACTGTAACAATACTCTGTTATAAGTTAAAGTACTAATACGACACTAACAATACTCTGTTATAAGTTAAAGTACTAATACGACACTAACAATACTCTGTTATAAGTTAAAGTACTAATACCACACTGTCACAATACTCTGTTATAAGTTAAAGTACTAATACAACACTAACAATACTCTGTTATAAGTTAAAGTACTAATACCACACTGTAACAATACTCTGTTATAAGTTAAAGTACTAATACCACACTGTAACAATACTCTGTTATAAGTTAAAGTACTAATACCACACTGTCACAATACTCTGTTATAAGTTAAAGTACTAATACAACACTAACAATACTCTGTTATAAGTTAAAGTACTAATACCACACTGTAACAATACTCTGTTATAAGTTAAAGTACTAATACCACACTAACAATACTCTGTTATAAGTTAAAGTACTAATACCACACTGTCACAATACTCTGTTATAAGTTAAAGTACTAATACAACACTAACAATACTCTGTTATAAGTTAAAGTACTAATACCACACTGTAACAATACTCTGTTATAAGTTAAAGTACTAATACCACACTGTAACAATACTCTGTTATAAGTTAAAGTACTAATACGACACTGTAACAATACTCTGTTATAAGTTAAAGTACTAATACCACACTGTAACAATACTCTGTTATAAGTTAAAGTACTAATACCACACTGTAACAATACTCTGTTATAAGTTAAAGTACTAATACCACACTGTAACAATACTCTGTTATAAGTTAAAGTACTAATACCACACTAACAATACTCTGTTATAAGTTAAAGTACTAATACCACACTGTAACAATACTCTGTTATAAGTTAAAGTACTAATACCACACTGTAACAACACTCTGTTATAAGTTAAAGTACTAATACGACACTAACAATACTCTGTTATAAGTTAAAGTACTAATACGACACTAACAATACTCTGTTATAAGTTAAAGTACTAATACCACACTGTAACAATACTCTGTTATAAGTTAACGTACTAATACCACACTAACAATACTCTGTTATAAGTTAAAGTACTAATACCACACTGTCACAATACTCTGTTATAAGTTAAAGTACTAATACAACACTAACAATACTCTGTTATAAGTTAAAGTACTAATACCACACTGTAACAATACTCTGTTATAAGTTAAAGTACTAATACCACACTGTAACAATACTCTGTTATAAGTTAAAGTACTAATACCACACTGTAACAATACTCTGTTATAAGTTAAAGTACTAATACCACACTAACAATACTCTGTTATAAGTTAAAGTACTAATACCACACTGTAACAATACTCTGTTATAAGTTAAAGTACTAATACCACACTGTAACAATACTCTGTTATAAGTTAAAGTACTAATACGACACTAACAATACTCTGTTATAAGTTAAAGTACTAATACGACACTAACAATACTCTGTTATAAGTTAAAGTACTAATACCACACTGTAACAATACTCTGTTATAAGTTAACGTACTAATACCACACTAACAATACTCTGTTATAAGTTAAAGTACTAATACCACACTGTCACAATACTCTGTTATAAGTTAAAGTACTAATACCACACTGTAACAATACTCTGTTATAAGTTAAAGTACTAATACCACACTGTAACAATACTCTGTTATAAGTTAAAGTACTAATACCACACTGTAACAATACTCTGTTATAAGTTAAAGTATTAATACGACACTGTAACAATACTCTGTTATAAGTTAAAGTACTAATACCACACTAACAATACTCTGTTATAAGTTAAAGTACTAATACGACACTAACAATACTCTGTTATAAGTTAAAGTACTAATACGACACTAACAATACTCTGTTATAAGTTAACGTACTAATACCACACTGTAACAATACTCTGTTATAAGTTAACGTACTAATACCACACTGTAACAATACTCTGTTATAAGTTAAAGTACTAATACCACACTGTAACAATACTCTGTTATAAGTTAAAGTACTAATACCACACTGTAACAATACTCTGTTATAAGTCAAAGTACTAATACCACACTAACAATACTCTGTTATAAGTTAAAGTACTAATACGACACTAACAATACTCTGTTATAAGTTAAAGTACTAATACCACACTGTCACAATACTCTGTTATAAGTTAACGTACTAATACCACACTAACAATACTCTGTTATAAGTTAAAGTACTAATACCACACTGTCACAATACTCTGTTATAAGTTAAAGTACTAATACATCACTAACAATACTCTGTTATAAGTTAAAGTACTAATACCACACTGTAACAATACTCTGTTATAAGTTAACGTACTAATACCACACTAACAATACTCTGTTATAAGTTAAAGTACTAATACCACACTGTCACAATACTCTGTTATAAGTTAAAGTACTAATACAACACTAACAATACTCTGTTATAAGTTAAAGTACTAATACCACACTGTAACAATACTCTGTTATAAGTTAAAGTACTAATACCACACTAACAATACTCTGTTATAAGTTAAAGTACTAATACCACACTGTCACAATACTCTGTTATAAGTTAAAGTACTAATACAACACTAACAATACTCTGTTATAAGTTAAAGTACTAATACCACACTGTAACAATACTCTGTTATAAGTTAAAGTACTAATACCACACTGTAACAATACTCTGTTATAAGTTAAAGTACTAATACGACACTAACAATACTCTGTTATAAGTTAAAGTACTAATACCACACTAACAATACTCTGTTATAAGTTAAAGTACTAATACCACACTAACAATACTCTGTTATAAGTTAAAGTACTAATACCACAATGTAACAATACTCTGTTAGAAGTAAAAGTACTGCATTTAAAATGTAACTTCAGTAAAAGTCTGTAAGTATCTTCAGGAACATGTAGTTAAAGAATTAAAAGTAAAGAAAAATCTTCCCAGTTTAGGAAGAGTTAACGATGCAGTCAATCACCTCTCTGTCTCTTTCTTTCTTTCTTTCTGTCTCTTTTTTTCTTTCTCTTTCTGTCTCTTTCTTTCTTTCTTTCTTTCTGTCTCTTTCTTTGTCTCTTTTTTTCTTTCTCTTTCTTTCTGTCTCTCTTTCTTTCTGTCTCTTTATTTCTTTCTGTCTCTTTCTTTCTTGCTTTTTGTCTCTTTCTTTCTCTCTTTCTTTCTGTCTCTTTCTTTCTTTCTTTCTGTCTGTCTCTTTCTTTCTGTCTTTCTTTCTGTCTCTTTCTGTCTGCCTCTTTCTTTCTGTCTTTCTTTCGGTCTTTCTTTCTGTCTTTCTTTCTGTCTGCCTCTTTCTGTCTCTTTCTTTCTGTCTTTCTTTCTGTCTCTTTCTGTCTGTCTCTTTCTGTCTGTCTCTTTCTTTCTGTCTTTCTTTCTGTCTCTTTCTTTCTGTCTCTTTCTTTCTGTCTTTCTTTCTGTCTCTGTCTCTCCAACCAGTTGTGTGTGTAATGGTCTGATCATCTCAGCGTGACTTGTAGTCGTTATATTGTCGGCTACTTTCATTCATAATCAAACATCAGATTTTATAAACTACATGTGTGTTTGTGTGCAGGAATCTTAACGTGTAAAGTAACTAGTAACTAGTAACTAGTAACTAGTAACGGTGGCGGCCCCTGCCCAGCGCTAACCACTGACCCTGTTCAACCACACGGTCCGACCCAGTCTGGACCCACCCAAACCTGGAGCCAGAGCCAAACCCCAGACTCTGGACCGGAGAGCGTGGCACGGCCAGGACGGGCCAAACCATTACAGAAAAAAAAGGCACATTCCTCGGCACCAAAACCTCCTCGAGACTTTTTTTTTTTTAACTCGCCGTTCAGCGGCAAAAACACAGGTGCTCTTCAAGACATTCCTCCAACCGGAACTTATTTAAAGGATCTTTTCGGTTTTACCTGGACCCTACAGTATGCTGTATATGTTCTCATGCATTAGTGTCTGAGTGACTGATGGAAACAAAAACATTTGAAATTCGTCCAGTAGTAAGCGAGAACGCTGTAACTCAAGCAGGCCCGGATTAAGAATTCAGAGGCCCCTGGGCACAATGTCTTGTAGGGCCCCCCACCCCACCCACGCACAGCTTTTGAATTTTTGGCTACTGTTTGCTGGTAACTGTACTTGTAATACTAGTTTTTTATTTGATTAGGACAATGCACATTAATCAACATTTCTGTAAATGCGCCAGTGTTAGCCAGTCGGCTAATTTTCAACGGTAGTCCTAATTACTTAGCATGCATGTCTTTATGGTGGGAAGAAAACGGAGCACCCGGAGGAAACCCACACAAACACACAAACTCCACACAGAAAGGCCCAGAACGACCTGGATTCGAACCCAGAACCTTCTTGCTGTGAGGCAGAAGTGCTAACCACTGAGCCACCGTGCTCATTGAAAATGAATGACAGGAAGTCATTCATTTTCAATGGAAGCTGCTTCTCTCAGCTGCAAGGAGCGGCAAATCTGTCGGCGTCGAAAGTTGAAAGTAGGTCAACTTTATGGTAATGAGCTATGACGCGGTTCAGCGGCAACCAATCAGAATATAGACGTCCTTCACGCTGGCTGATTCCAGAGAAACATACGATGTAAACTTTGGTTCCTACCAAAACATTAGTTCAGAGAAAAAGGAGGAGAAGCTCATCATGGCCGTTGCTGGGTTCCCTATCATTTATGATATTTGCGTATAGGGACCAGTTAACGTTACCTGCCGGTCACATGGTCTCTAAACAGTCCGCTCACGGTGAAGTCCTGCACGGATCAACAGCTGGCGGCTGCTCGCTCTGCCTGCACGCTGCTGCGGTTCAGCGGCTAACGAGCGAGCTAACTGCTAACAGACACCGCTGCGACCAACAACCAATACACATTCTGTCATCATATATGTCATTTATAAAAGGTTTCTAGTGTCAGTGTATTGGCCGTGCAGTGGCTGCTTGATCTTTTTCCATGATGAACATAGAATGCTGCTACGTCAGAGCGGCCAAAGCCTCAAACAGCTTCCCCGGACTTTCTGACCAGCGTCCTCGACCGGGCGGCCAGAGCTTCTTTGCAGCTCAAGTCGGCGGCGGTGTGGACGTACAGTTACACCTCTAGCGAGCAACTAGCTGGCATATGCAACCACATAGTGCCTAACCTTTACCAATCCAGTTCTATGAATCAAATTCTTCCATAATTCACACATAAACACATACACACACCCATTAATGTTTCCTTCCTGTCTGTCTACATGGTGTCATTATCACACCAGTTGAGATCTCCAACTATCTAGCGAGGTCCCGGGATATGTCTGCATGTATTTAAAAAGAGCGGCAAAAAACTCTAAAAAAAGAGACAATAAACGCTAACAAAAATGCCAAAAACTTTGAAGAAAAACCTTCAAAAAAGGTGACAAGGTATTGAAAAAAATTGTCAAAAAAAACCTTGAAAAAAAACAAAACAAAACAAAAACATTGAAAACGCCACAAAAACATCCCAAAAAGTGTAATATATATATTATTTTTAAAGCGCTAAAACTTGAAAAAAAGCAAAAAGAAGCAAAAAAACCCCACTGAAAACACCAAGTAACAAAAACTTTGGAAAAAGCCCAGAATGGATTACTGTAAATTATGCCTTTGCTGTAACCGGCGGCCGTGAACCGGGCTGCAATGTTACCCTATAGGACAATGTTCACCGTTAGTTCTGCGTCCACTAAAAGTTCTGTTTTTCCGCTGACAGGCTCAAATTTATATTCTAAGTGTCTGACAACATTATGGAAAGGATCCCTTCAGAGATAGACCTTTAAAACCTCTTTAAGACCTTTCTGTTTAACCAGAAACGGCTCTGAAGTCGCTAGCGCTAAACCCACCAGACTCCATTTAAAAAAACAATACTTTTAGTGTGCATAGAGCCAGCATATCTTCACATGTAAATCTGTAAACTATGTGTTTGTGACGTTGAGTTGAGTTGTGACGGTTGGAAAAGTGGAAAGACGACCCAAAAAGGCTTTTCATAGTTTTATTTTGTTTCTGTCGACTTTGAATGAAGTGTATTTTAAAATGCTAAAATGACTGATTATTTACATGGAGTCTGGTGGGTTTAGCGAACGCAGTTTCGCGGATGTTTTTATGTTTGAAAAAAGGATCTTACTCTTTAACAGAAAGGTCAACCTCCTTAGAAATCCTTTCCATAATGTTGTCAGACACTTAGAATAATAATCTGAGTCTGTCAGCGGTAAAACAAGCACTTTTGTGAAGGTAAATACAAGCTGGACAACTGCCCCGTTAACTTATATTGTAGCTTGTTTCTCCGCTGCTGACTGCAGCGATCTCGCTTAATACTGGACCAATGTCAAAGATTGTTGTTCCCATCAGTCACTCACACAGGAACATATGGTCCAGGTTGAAAGGAAAAAAGTGGTTACCCTTTAAGAAAATCAACAAAACATCATATGTTAAAAGCTGGAACAGGAGATCTTTTGGCACTTCTTTTATGCAACAGTTGCATTCATTTCCTGTCAGTTGACTAATTAGTCGACTTATAGTTTCAGTACGTATTAGTTTGAACTCTGAGGAGTGAAACAACAAGCAACGGCGTTAGTTTATGTGTTCATGTAGAACAGTTTAAAGGGTACCTTTGTGTTTTCTCAACCTGGACCCAATTTTCCCAAAGCAGACTCCAAGCTGTTTCACGCTGGATTTAAAGTGTAAAATGTGTGTGTGTTCGATAGTTTGAATGCGTGACGATATCTGAGCCAACGCAGGACTTTCACCCAGGAGACCGGGGGTTCATGTCCCGTTTGAAAAGAAAAGGAAACAAGAGAGAGTTTTTGTAACTTTACGGAACAAACGGAGCTCCGTCACGTTCTGCGTCACGTGGCAACGTTCAAGAAGCGAAGTAACGTCTGATTTTACGTTAGTATATATCAACGATGTTCCACTTCAGGGATTGCTCGGGTGCCACCGGATGTCCCTCTTTTTGGGCCGGATGTCCGTCCCCTTCCTCTTTCTTTGTGTTGGCGTTCTAACCTCTGGTGGATTTCTGTTCGGTTAACTGCTCCTCAGATCTCTGCAGGGTAAATCCAAGGGGGTAACCTTCTCCTCGGACCACACACCTCATATGGCGCCATTTTGATGCTATCAAGCCATCACCTCCCGTTAGCATCCCACTGACTGCCATTCATTTTGACGTCAATTTGACAGAGAATAACTTTACATCTGAAGAGTTTAAAGACTCTATTTGTCTGTTGTTTATTTCTAAAGAAACACGACAATGTATAAAAGGCTCCATTACCTTGTAGCTCACGTTATGGCTCCGTAGCAGACGTTTTTATAAAAATAGGCTAACGATTGGGTCATAACCACGAGACTTACTGTCTCATAGTAGAGGAATTACCGTATAGTACAGGAGAAGCTCTCAGGCAGTTTGGACTTCCATTAGCTGTTTAAGTTTAATTACTAATGTTAACTATCATTTTAGTGATCAATAATTAGCCTGTGTCTATGTTATCTCCTTACATATACCTACGCTCTCCGTCT
>NC_050186.1:23749004-23766504 GCF_008315115.2 Sander lucioperca | reverse complement strand
CTTGATTTAAGGCCCTGCAGTAAATACATACCATCACTCACACACATGCAGCATTACGTTGCATTACCGTACAGCCCGGCCCTGAACCAGGACTCTGTCATTAGAGAGGAGCTCAGTGGGGTGAACATCTCCACTAAATTACACACTTTTCCTCACTGAACCTCAGAAAGCCTTCAGGATGTTTCTGCTCAGCCGCACGCAACACAGACAGAGATACAGAGAGGACGGGAAGCCTGCTTTCTCATGGACAGTTTGGATGATATCGTACGAAAACTTATGCACAACAATTTCTGTTATATCCATAGACTTTATATATAATGGACCAACAGATCCCGTGTCTCTGGACGGAGACCAGTGAAGTCTCTTTCCCGGTGATGGCTGAGCGTTACTGAGCAGCCTCCAACTGAGCTTGAAGACGTAGATGTGACGTGAGCAACGTGTCTGAAAGTTGGAAGTCTTCTGGTAGCTGTGCCAAGAGAAATCTCAATCATTCCCAATCTAGCAGAGACGGAGAGCGTAGGTATATGTAAGGAGATAACATAGACACAGGCTAATTATTGATCACTAAAATGATAGTTAACATTAGTAATTACACTTAAACAGCTAATGGAAGTCCAAACTGCCTGAGAGCTTCTCCTGTACTATACGGTAATTCCTCTACTGTGCGACAGTAAGTCGCGTGGTTATCCTATAATTATGGTTAGCCTATTTTTATAAAAACGTCTGCTACGGAGCCATAACGTGAGGTACAAGAATGACGCTACAATGCGGTGAGTGCGCCCAAAGATTGAGAGGCATTTCGTTTTAGAAAAGAGAACCACTTACCACCCACAATACATTTGTTGATTGGCTACTGCTAGCCGCAGACAGCGATTCTTCTAACCTACCCTAAATCGATAAATGTGTGTTTTGAGTGTGAGAAGATCTCCGTTAGGAATTACGTAATGACACCGCCTAGGCCTGCAGGTAATGCATGTATAGCGTAGCCTAAATTTCCGAGGCAACCTCAGTGATTTGACCGCGATTAACCAAACATGCTACAGGGGCGCAACAGAGTCTGATAACTTTAGACAACATAGGGAACCAAACGGGAGCGGGACGGGATTCGGGAGTCTTTCTCTCGGGATTTTGCAGGACAGGATTTTTTCAGTCACGTGATCGGGATGTGACGGGAGTATTTTCGTGGGCTCGGGATGGGATGGGAACGCCAATTGATTCCCGTGTCACCCTCTAGTACAGAGCACCGTGAGGTGACGGTCCTTTCAGTGGCCGTTACAGTTGAGTTTAGCAGACAAAAGGTGACCGTCCTGCGTTGACGACAGTTACACCACTGTCTGCACCCCATGGAGTTTGTCACACCCCCCCACCATCACTTCCCCACTCACAACCTCCAACACACAGCACCCCTCCCCCAAACCTGTCCAACCTGTCCTTCACAATACACCAGGTGTGGAGTGAGCTACAGAGGATCAAGGTGAGTAAAGGCGTTTTTCCATTGCATGGTACCTGCTCGACTCGCCACACTGTGCGTCCGTTTTCCATTGCATATTTTAGTCCCGCCTCAGCGTGGCTGGTCGTTATGCCGTATCGATGCACACACCAGCGCACAAGTATAAACATCAGGCCACTTGAGTTTGTTTTACAGTTCTGTGGAGGCTCCACGCAGAGCTTTCTCCGTAGCCTGTGTAAAAGTGGCCTGATGTTTATACTTGTGCGCTGGTGTGTGCGTGGAGCCGGCCATGTGTGTGTGTAGTTAGGCTACGGTGAAAGCTCTGCCGGAGCCTCCGCAGAACTGTAAACAAGCGGCGCCGCAGTAAACTACTGTGACCTAACGCGACACACACACAGAACGTGGAAGGTGTGTTGTTGCCAGAAGACACATTTAGTTTCTAAAGAAGCTGGAGGCAGCAAAAAAAAACACAGCTGGCTAAACTGTTTAAAAATAAAATAGCGGGTTTGTTCAGGACACCCCCGTCTGTCGCTTTCACGTCACCTTTTCGGCTCGCCTCAGCTCGCTGGGAACCTCGACTGAGGAGGTACTAAAAAAAGTACCTGTTAGCAGGTACCAGGGACTTTTTTTCGTAATGGAAAACCAAAAAAGGCGAGTAGAGGCGAGTTGAGCAGGTACCATGTAATGGAAAAGCGCCATAAGAGAGCTGACACACAGAGCTGATAATCGGCCGTCTGACAGTCTGGCGAGGTCGGTGACTCGAGTCTGTTCGGACCGTCGTCCGTTGGAGGAGCCGTCGGCCTTCATTTTGGCCGACCTGACATGTTCAGTCAGAGACAGGACAGTCGGGACTCACCAGGAAACGGGGAGCGGATGAGCCTCTCAAAATCTGATGAAAATCTTTTAAACTGACCTTTGTTGATCTGAAATGAAGACAGATTCAGCAACTGCACGGCCTATTTCTCTCTTCAAATGTTTTCAGAAACACGTTTCGGTGAACTATTTTAGTCCAATGTGAGATCGTATTCTGAACGAGCTGCCATGACAGTCTGGCTGTGAATTTCTGGAGAAACCAGACCCACGTGACGCGTTCGTCCAATCAGCTTTTCATTTTCTGGTAAATAATCAAACTGTTAATGGAAACAATACAGAGCAGCGCCGCCTGCTGCTATGGAGACGTATTACGTTTCGTACACGCGCAGAGCGTACGCTCAAGTCGGCGTCCCCTCAGTGTGTTCTGAGGCACTTTTTTGGACCTCGGGGACCCGACTGATCAGTCCGACTGACTTTACTGCCGACGGTCGGCCGTCTGGTTGGTGTGTAAGCAGCTTAAGGTAGAGGGTCCTGATGGCCTCAGCTCCAGGCTTCTCAAATCCTGTGCAGATCAGCTGTGCAGGATAGTGGGACACACGTTCAACCCGAGGCTGAAGGCTTAACTTCTTCAGGACATGAACACCTGTTTCCTGGGTGAAAGTCTTGTGTTTTCTCCTTAACTTCTTCAGGACATGAACACCTGTTTCCTGGTGAAAGTCTTGTGTTTTCTCCTTAACTTCTTCAGGACATGAACACCTGTTTCGGGTGAAAGTCTGGTTTTCCCTACTCGGACATGAACAGTTCTGGGTGAAAGTGTTTTCTCCTTAACTTCTTCCAGGACATGAACTCTGCTCCCCCTCTTTAAAGCCCTGTGTTTTAAGAGCCAAACATCCTCCCCGACATCTTCACGCTCTTATACAGCAGCAGTCAATGTGCTGCTGACAGTAATAAAAACATGGAATACATACCAATTACAGTGCTTTACTTTTCGTAGCTTTATGTACGAATTATTCATGAGAACAGCCTGGACTGGGACAGGTGGAGATTTGGGTCTGGGGAATAGGCTGGAGACAGATGGACAGAATAAAAAACAACTGACGCACACATTGTGACAGTTTTCATAAAAACAATCATTGAAAAAAAAGATTATTTTGTTCCCTCAAAAACAAGAAATATAAATATATATATATAAATGAAATGTACTCGACACATTCATGCTCCACAGAGGATGATCCCTTTACATTTTGGACACTCCATTAGCTTTCCCTTCTCCCTTTTATATCCTTTCTCTACGTCTAAAAACAACTCATCAGTTTGTTGTCTGTACTTTCAACCTCTCTCATGTTGTGGACTGTAAGGAGTGTGTCGCGAGCAGGGCTTTAGTCTCGTTATTTATATGAAGTAAGTGGTCTCTTTTCCATTAATAACACCAGCTGGTCATGTTAATAAAACAAAAACGGTATTAGAGACGATAGTTCCAGTGATGTCAGTGGAAAAGACAGACATTTAGTCATATGAGCTCATATCTGAGTGGGCTGCTGTCGTTACAACACCATGTGGATGGAGTAGGTTAGATTTAAACAGCCGTCAGTACGTTGGATACGTTTCGTATTTTAGCTCAGTAAGTGCTCAGAGAGTGGCAGAGATGAGTCATCAGCACTCATAAGAAGTGTTTCCATTCAATTGTCAAGGGAATTTGAAGAATTTTGAAATGTCTTAAAGAAATGCAAATTAGGCGGATGTTTCCATGAACTGGTTTGGAGCGAATAAACGTGGCTTCAGCGTAGAGTCACGACTGAATCCGCCTATTGGTTTTGACCTTCCTCCACAGCGCTGCGGAGGAAGGTCTGGCTAGTCCACACAGCATTCCTGGATGGGAGAAAAACCAGCTCTGGTTCATTGGCATTTCTTTAAACCAATCACAATCGTCTAAGCGCCGGACGGAGCCACCGTGCCTCTGTTAAATAACCTCTGGAAAGAACTTGTTTTGGTGGAACGTGTGTACGTTCAAAAGTAGTTTTAGTCGTGTTCAGACGCTTGTCTGCGTCAAAGAGTTTACTAAGCAAAAGTAAAGCAGATTAAGAGCAGAGACTGACTGAGAGGCAGTCGGACAGTCAGTGAGAAGAGGTTACGTTTCTTTCGTGCCGTTTCCCCACCAAGTTGTGTTAACGTTATGTCCGCGTCTTGAATGTCTACAAATGAACTACGCACAGCTTAGATGCTGCTTGACACCGCACAGAGGAGTGAGCTGGCCCGAAGAGCAGAGGAAGGAAGCTGCAGCTAGTGTGTTAGCGTGTAGCTGCTGTGATTCCAAAATACACAAATGAAAGCCAAACCCACTCGATGGGCGGGAGAGCGATGGGGGGTGAAACGCAGCCAAGGGCCCCAGGTCGGACTCGAACCCGGGCCACTGCCAAGGATTCAGCCTACATGGGGCACAAGCTCTTACTGGGTGAGCGAGTTTTATCGAATTTTGCTGTTTTGTATTTTATTTTGTATTTATTTATTTATAAAGGACAACACACATTAATCAACATTTCTGTAAATGTGCCAGTGTTAGCCAGCCGGCTAATTTTCAACTATAGTCCTTCGGCCAGATGATTTTAGACCAGAGCAGCAAGAAGCAGCAAGATTTTAGTACAGATTAAACTACACAAGCAAGAGTCAACCATACACCATACAGACAGCTAAAACAACAGAAAAGCTTTCACAGCTTGCCATGCAGAGCCACAGGAAGCATCAAAAACCCCAGCACAGCTACACATCAACCAGTATCCACCTTCAGCATAGGAAGCCATGAGCATTTTCATTCAGCTTTTCTAATACTTCAAAATGTGCATACAAATATGTGAATGGAAACTGAACCGTCTTCCACTAGGCCAGAACCTGGACATATATACATATATTTTTTTTAATGTAATTTTTTAATTGATTCCATTCAGCATTGTCCCATTAGCATTTAACATCTCACATATATGTTTTCCACGTATACAAAACATACAAATATTTCACAGCAGGGATCAAACACACAAATAGACAAAAATTCACAGTTAAACACAAAACTCAGTAAACTCAAAATGAGTACATTTTTCACTTCAGTCCACATTTTCATTCCCCTCTTGTAAAGACCTTTCTCTCCTGGTGAAAGATAATGCCGAACACAATCTTATGAACAACTGAACAGTCAAAATTTGTAGCAAGAACCAAGGGGACGTTTTTACCAAATAAAGTCTGTTCTCAATGGTGTTACAAAATCAACCCAATTACTCCAGAAATTCTTTCATTTATCAGATTCTAGTCTAACTAAGAAAGTCAGCTTTTCCATCCTGTAAATGTTATATATTACTTCGACCCAATCCTCCATTTTAGGTACCTCCGTTTTCAGCCACTTCCTGGTGATAGCTTTTTTACCTGCCACTACCTGGACATATATTACACATGTGGGACCGGAACAACATGTCTTCATGTTTGGCTTTATGAAAGCTTAATAATACTATCTCTTCCTGTACTAAAGGTAAATATGGTGTTCCACAGGGATCAACACTAGAACCACTTTTGTTCTGTGTGTACATTAGAGGGTGACACGGGAATCAATTGTCGCTCCCATCCCACCCCGATCCCACGAAAATACTCCCATCACATCCCGATCACGGGACTGCTCCCCCCTCCCCCCCAAAAAAAAATCCTGTCCTGCAAAATCCCGAGAGAAAGACTCCCGAATCCCATCCCGCTCCCGTTTCGTTCCCCATGTTGTCTAAAGTTATCAGACTCTGTGTGTGTGTGTTTGTGTGTGTACAGCTGCAGCGATGGCCGAGGGAGCGAGAGCGGCTCTTCTGCTCTGCTGATGTAGTTGCGTGAATGCAGCGCTGCAGAGCCGTTTTTCTCTCACTGCTGGGGGGGTTAGAGGTAGTGACAATTTATCGAGACTCCCGCGGGTCACGGTATTCCCAATCAACAAACGTATGTGGTTCTCTTTTCTAAAACGAAATGCCTCGCAATCTTTGAGCGCACTCACCACATTGCAGCGTCATTTCTTAATTTAATCTCCGGCTCCGTCCCGCTCCCGTTGATTTCTATTCTTGATCCGTCCCGAACACGTTACCGACAATGAAATTTACTCCCGTACCGCGGGACTCCCGCGGGAATCACGTGACCCGCGGGAGTCCCGAAAAATTGTCACCCTCTAGTGTACATTAGAGGTCTGATCGGGCCGAATTTTTCCGTCCGAACCCGGCCCGCGTCCGACAGAGCCGTGACCGAGCCCGACCCGAGCCCGACACAGTTAAAATCTTGTTCTCATACTAATGACACGTGTACGTTTGTTTGTGTGGAAAGATTTTATTAAGCAGCTGGAAGGCATTCAGAAATGTCAACAGATGAGGTCATCAGCGCACACGGGGGAACAAGCTCACGTTAATAATCTGTTTAATTTAAAATGTTCAATGTGTTAACCTTTCCTGATCGCTTCGATTCCGACCGTGATCAGAAAACCAGGGGAGACTCGTTACCTCCAGGGCCGACGGTATATAACGTCGGGGTTAAAATCCCGTTTCTGGTGAGCAGATGAATGAACTTGGCTTTCAGTCTGGAGTTTATCTCAGACACCTCACACACTGTGTACAAAACTTAAACTGATTCCACCAACTCTGCTCCGGTCACATCTACACGTCTGCTTCCTCTTTCTCTATCTCCTGCCCACTTTACACACACACACACTGAGCTCTCTTAAAGGAGCTGCAGCACCATTTTACAACAAATGTCTTATCGCGCTGATGTGACCGAGCCCGTCCCGAACCCGACCATCATTTCTAAATATCTGTCCGAACCCGGCCCGGCCCGTCGGGCTCGGGTCGGGTATCCATGCCTTAGTGTACATGCCTGGCTTGGCACTCTATGTACTATGTACTCTATGCACTTTATGTAAAATCCAACATAAATTATATTTTCTATGCAGGCGACACACAGATCTATCTTTCTGTAACAGATTTTGAAAGAGAATTCATTGCCAGAAGTCCATTATTGGATGTGGACTAACAATCCTACATTTAACAGCAACATCTATTGAAACCACTTCTCAAATGAAATTCTATTCACCTCAACTGTATCAAGGTATAAGCAAAATAAAGTAAGTTAAATACTTACTTACTGTTGTTGTTACCAGATATTCTGTTAAGTGGATTTTAAATCAGTGCCACTGAGGGTCTCTAGTTGTAATCACTGTTTTTCCTTTTTATGCTAATGCACGTTTGCTGTATTTGGCATATGCCCTCTTTGGGACTTTTCCCTACACCACAATACATCATTTTGGGGTTTTGCAGGAGCGGACGCACCAACGCTGCAGGCAATTTCAGGTAAGCTTTAAGCTGAAACCACTAAGACTGGACTAACCACACTTAAAGAATGTTTCCACCAACTTGCACAAATATTTTTCTTAGTCTTTGACATTCAGGAAGGAGCATAAACCTGGTGACTGAGTAAACACGGCTTCAGCCAAACGTTTGTTGGCATTTTTGACCCAGGTTGTGTATTTTGCTGGTTTAAAACTTCCTATAGAAAGACCCTCTATCCCCACAGTACAAACATCCCTCTGCATACACCAAACTGTCTGAGACCCACCAGTGGTATTGACTGTAATAAGCACACTCAGCTCTGTCAGGTGTGCAGAGACCAGTCACTTTAACATAAACACTTTCAGCCCACAGTCGTGCATTTTATTCCTCTCTCACCAGCCAAGACCCCAGTATAGTCTGACCAAAACATGAAGTGAGGCAACGCTGCTTTTTGCCTGCCGGGGTTGGAAAATACACCCACCGGGTTTCCTATAACACACAGTGAGTAAAGTATGGGGGAGTGTTGTGTTTGGCAACTGTCAGGATGTTTTATACAAGCCAGGCCACCACACAACTGATACAGGTTAAATTTAAAGCCATGACAACATGATATCCAAGCAAAATCTGACATGAGTGAACGTTTCAGACCAACAGATTAACATAGCGGCTCGTTTGGAAACAGGAAATTGTTTAGAATACTTTTCTGAAAATGCGAGAATAGGCTATGCAGTCGATGAATCGGTCTTCATTTTCGATCGACAGCAGTCAGTTTAGAAGATTTCCGTGAGTTTTGAGAGCCAATACGACATCAGTGAAAATGTCAGTGCTAATTATAACAATTCTGCAACATAAAACCGCTTTTAAAATGCTAGTTGTCTGAATGGAGTTTGGATCCATAAGGGCTATGCTATGCTAACGTTGTAGCTGCTTCAGCAACACTTGAAATATCATCTAAACTTGGCATAAATAGGCAGCAGCGTTATTGTTGAAATACAGACATCTACATACTGTGCAACTTTAACCCTCAAATTTGACCCATTTTCAAAAAGGTTCCACATCAGAAATTTGGGTTTCTTTCAAACAAAATGTCCAAAAACATAACGTGGATGGTTCCTACAACGCTCTTCACAAGTAAAATAAATGATCAGTTCACTACTTTCATTGAATTTGGGTGTTTTATTCAATTGTATAGCATTTTAAGAAAAACGGCTAAAAGAAAGTTGAAAAAAGTGACAAAAATTTTGGAAAAAACATCAAAAACGTCAAATAAAGTGCAAAGTGCATCGACAAAAACATCGGAAAAAATTATAATAATCGTCATAAAAAGCTTCAAAAACGTGACAACGGTGTCGAATAAGACGACCAAAACGTTTGACCAAGAAAAACAAAAAGTTGCACTGTCGACAGGAAGACAACACGAGAGTTGAAGTTATACAAACGGTGGGAGGACGTGGAGACCAAGGGGGTAACCTTCTCCTCGGACCGCGTAGCTCCTATGGCGCCATTTTGATGCTACCAAGCCATCACCTCCCGTTAGCATCCCATTGACTTCCATTCATTTTGACGTCACTTTGACAGAGAATAACTTTACATCTGAGGAGTTTAAAGACTCTATTTGTCCATTGTTTATTTCTAAAGAAACACGACAATGTATAAAAGGCTCCATTACCTTGTACCTCACGTTATGGCTCCGTAGCAGACGTTTTTATAAAAATAGGCTAACGATTGGGTCATAACCACGAGACTTACTGTCTCATAGTAGAGGAATTACCGTATAGTACAGGAGAAGCTCTCAGGCAGTTTGGACTTCCATTAGCTGTTTAAGTTACTAATGTTAACTATCATTTTAGTGATCAATAATTAGCCTGTGTCTATGTTATCTCCTTACATATACCTACGCTCTCCGTCTCTGCTAGATTGGGAATGATTGAGATTTCTCTTGGCACAGCTACCAGAAGACTTCCAACTTTCAGACAGGTTGCTCACGTCACATCTACGTCTTCAAGCTCAGTTGGAGGCTGCTCAGTAACGCTCAGCCATCACCGGGAAAGATCTTCTAATATCCTTCACTGGTCTCCGTCCAGAGACACGGGATCTGGTGGTCCAGTTTATATACGGTCTATGGTGGAGACGCGTTGTCCATCTTTTAGTACTGTCTGAGTTTGACACCGTGAATGAGTCCTGCATTCGCGAGTCCATTACCCTGCGTGACGAGTGTTCATGATGCGATAAACAAACATTGAACCAGGGCTGTAGTACTCCAGTCCGGTCTTGGACTCGAGGCGGTTTTTCTATGGTCTCGGACTTGTCTCGGACTCACTGGTATTTGGACTTGGACTTGTCTCGGTCTCTGCCAATCACACACTAGATTATCTTTGCACGGCCTGCATCTGCGTGCCCTGCTAATGTTACTGCCATTCATTTTCATTGATTCACACAGTGAGTCCTGGACTCGGTCTCGTCTTGGACTCAACTAGTCCTAGTCTTGGACTTGTCTTGGACTCGAACCTCTATGGACTCGGTCTTGTTTTGGACTCGACTAGTCCTAGTCTTGGACTCGACTAGTCCTAGTCTTGGTTTTGGACTCAACTAGTCCTAGTCTTGGACTCAAACCTTTTTGGACTCGGTTTTGATTTGGACTTGACTAGTCCTAGTCTTGGACTGGACTAGTCCTAGTCTTGGACTTGAACCTCTATGGACTCGGTCTTGTTTTGGACTGGACTAGTCCTAGTCTTGGTCTGGTCTTGGACTGGACTAGTCCTAGTCTTGGTTTTGTCTTGGACTCGACTAGTCCTAGTCTTGGTCTTGTCTTGGACTCAAACCTTTTTGGACTCGGTCTTGTTTTGGACTCGACTAGTCCTAGTCTTGGACTCAAACCTCTTTGGACTTGGTCTTGACTAGTCCTGGACTCGGTCTTGTTTTGGACTCGACTAGTCCTGGTCGTGGTCTCAAACCTTTTTGGACTCGGTCTTGACTAGTCCTGGACTCGGTCTTGTTTTGGACTCGACTAGTCCTAGTCGTGGTCTCAAACCTTTTTGACTCAGTCTTGACTAGTCCTGGTCTTGTCATGGACTCGACAAAGGTGGTCTTGACTACAGCCCTGCATTGAACTATGATTGGCCCAGTCGCCCACTGGTGTTGTCTCTCAATAAAACCACAAACCACCAATCAGGCCCCTCCACCCACAGCCTCGTTACCCCGTAAACACACCGCCAGCGGTTGGATGGAGGACAACAGAACGACAGGCCTGTTTACACGTTCCTGTGTTTACACTCAAACAAGAATGCATGTGTACATAAATAAACCACAGATGTAAACGGCAGCCGCAGCCAAATTACCATCTGCAATCAAGACGTTGGAAGGTTGGAGGGGTCAGGGCCCCGGATCTGGAACCCGTCGTGGCGTTTTCTATCAACACCACAGAGCAGAAAAGGTCTGGACGTATTTTTTTCACAAACCAACAATGAAAGCATCTACTAACTCACAAGTACTGTGTGTGTATCACAGCTTTTATTCAGAGTTCCCAAACATTTTTTTATGGACATTTTAAAACTCTATGACTTTTCAAGTAACAATCAAATTAACATGACCTTAAACGCAACAGCACCATGTAGTATACTTTACTCCAAATGTAAATTACTGTATGAAAATTTAACCTTTTTCAATCTCTAATAGTTGGTAATGTTCATATTCAATTCAAATACATCCAAGTAAAGCGTGATTTATACTTCTGCGTTAAATCTACGCCATGGCTATGTACGTAGGTACGTGGAGATACCGACCAGGTCTAGACAATCTCCTGAACTCCAAACTGAATGTCAGAATGGGAACGAAAGGTGATCTAAGCAACTTTGAGCGTGGCTGCCAGACGGGCTGGTCTGAGTATTTTACAATCTGCTCAGTTACTGGGATTTTCACACACAACCATTTCTAGGGTTTACAAAGAATGGTCTGAAAAAGGAAAAACTTCCAGTATGCTGCAGTCCTCTGGGCGAAAACGCCTTGTTGATGCTAGAGGTCAGTGGAGAATGGGCCAGCTGATAGAAGATCAACTTTGACTCAAATAACCACTCGTTACAACCGAGGTATGCAGCCAAGCATTTGTGAAGCCACAACACGCCCAACCTTGAGGCGGATGGGCTACACCAGCAGAAGACCCCACCGGGTACCACTCATCTCCACTAAAAATAGGAAAATGAGGCTACAATTTGCACCAGCTCACCAAAATTGGACAGTTGAAGACTGTAAAAATGTTGCCTGGTCTGATGAGTCTCGATTTCTGTTGAGACATTCAGATGGTAGAGTCAGAATTTGTATGCATTCATTACATTGTCTTAATTAGAAGAGACAATGTGGGGGCGTCCTCTAGCTCACCCAGTAGGAGCGTTCGCCCCATGTTGGCTGAGTCCTGCAGCGGCGTGGGTTCGATTCTGACCTGCTGCCCTTTGCTGCGCGTCGTCCCCCATCTCTCTCCCCATTTCCTGTCCATCCACTGTCAGAGAACAGACAATGAAGAAATGTACCTGATGGTAAACAAAAAGTCCACCCATTCGACAGATATTATCACTACGTTATATCAACAGATAGCATACAGAAAATATAGTCACATAATGCCCATGAATTTTCCAAAACATCCAAGAATTTTACTTATTCTACGAGTTTTCCAGGCCCGGAAATGTTGATTTGATTTTGAAATTCCTCTTCACTTTTCCAAGACGTTAAAAGGATGACTTTTCCACACACACACACACACACACACACACACACACACACACACCATCCTGCTGCCACAAACACTCACTAGTGCAGCAAATGTGGATGAATCTGCCGCTGAAAATAGTTCCCAACAAAGTCACTGTTTCCTCCTCTGTTTTCTTGATTAAAACTACAGTGACCAGCTGTTTCAGGAAACTACTGAAACAAAACTACACAGTGGTGAGTCAGATTTTAAATGCAGGACTTTTACTTGTCGCAGAGTGATTTTACGCTGTGGTTCTATTACTTATTACTTCAGTTGAGAATCAAAGCACAACTGGCACACACTCACACCTAACTTAAAACAGCACTGCCCTCTGCTGGCGTATTCTGGCACAGCAACCATTTAAACAAATAAATAAAGCTAACCTTCACAATGTTTTCTACATGTTAGGATTGTGTTCATGTGACTAACTAAACAAAAAGGCTCTTAGTCTTTAAACTAAAAAGATCTAACATGAAACAGCCCTGAAACTCCACCAGACTCCATGTAAATAATCACTACTTTTACCATCGTACAACACACTTCATTTACAGGCCCAGTGTGTAACGTGTTTAGTTGTTCATTATCAAAATCTGTGTTGCCCGTTCAACTTGTCCTTTTTCATGAATATTTACCTCCACCATCAATTCCAAGTATTCCTATTGGCTTGAAATTTTACATCTGCGTTCACGTGAACTAGAGTAGACGCTCCATATTCATGCTCCATCTTGAAATACGTTAGCCGGTAAGGGACATACAGGACATACTGCTCCGTCTGTGTGTGTGTGTGTGTGTGTAAGGGACACAGGACATACTGCTCCGCCTTTGTGTGTGTGTGTGTAAGAGACATACAGGACATACTGCTCCGTGTGTGTGTGTCTGTGTGTGTGTGTATAAGGGACATACAGGACATACTGCTCCGCCTTTCTCATTTTCGCTGTCACATGATAAACTCACAGCTGCTGCTAATGCTGCTAATGGGTATCGTAGCTTCCCGGCCCCCGGCAAGTTTGAAGAAGGAAACATGGAGGACCACACGTATTCAAAATCCAAATTTCAGGAACAGGAGTCTTCTTCTTCTTCGCCCAGAAAAAGTAAAAAGAGATTGAAAAGAGCAAGAGACCGGCTTTTTGAAGCGTGAAGGCTACCGTAGCTGTAATACGTACTTTGAACTGCGTGGCGCGAGAGAGTTGATTGCGATATATGATCTCAAAGCTAGACGGGAGAAATTACTACACATTGGACCTTTAAAGTGGACAGAAACTACATAAAAACTATGAAAAGCTGTCTTGGTTCATCTTTCCACTGTTCCAACAATCACCACTCTGGTTTGGTTGAAATAAACCCTTAATTCACACATTTACATGTGGAAATATGCTGGCTCTATACACGCTAAAAGTCCTGATTATTTACATGGAGTCTGGTGGAAAAATGCTGGCTCTAAACACGCTAAAAGTCCTGATTATTTACATGGAGTCTGGTGGAAATATGCTGGCTCTATACACGCTAAAAGTCCTGATTATTTACATGGAGTCTGGTGGAAATATGCTGGCTCTATACACACTAAAAGTCCTGATTATTTACATGGAGTCTGGTGGAAATATGCTGGCTCTATACACGCTAAAAGTCCTGATTATTTACATGGAGTCTGGTGGAAATATGCTGGCTCTATACATGCTAAAAGTGCTGATTATTTACATGGAGTCTGGTGGAGATATGCTGGCTCTATACACACTAAAAGTGCTGATTATTTACATGGAGTCTGGTGGAGATATGCTGGCTCTATACACACTAAAAGTCCTGATTATTTACATGGAGTCTGGTGGAAATATGCTGGCTCTATACACGCTAAAAGTCCTGATTATTTACATGGAGTCTGGTGGAAATATGCTGGCTCTATACACGCTAAAAGTGCTGATTATTTACATGGAGTCTGGTGGGTTTGATGATGGTGATTTCGAGGCTGTTTCCTGTTAAACAAAAAGGATCTTACTCTTTAACTAAAAGGTCTATCTCTGTAGGGATCCTTTCATAATGTTGTCAGACACTTAGAATAATAATCTGAGTCTGTCAGCAGCAACAACAGAACTTTTAGTGGACACTGACTGACGCTGGACATTTGTCCTGTAGGGTGACATTACAGCTCGGTTCACAAAAACACAGAAAAATAAGGTCAAGGTCGGAAAAAAACCAAAACCAAATTACCCTTCAACAAAAAGCATTTAAAAACTCGTAAATGTTAGATTGGGTTAAAGTGAATACATACAAATGACTTAACTTCAAAACACAGAAAAGAAGAAGAGAAAGCTTTAAAAAAAACATTTATTAAATATCATGAAATAAGAACGACTCAGCAGAAAAGACGGTTCAGATTTAGCACCTCGGTGGCTTCACATAACACACACACACACACACACACACACACACACACACACACACACACACACAGGTTTGTGGCACTATCTTTGTGGGGACCCGTCATTGACATAATGCATTCCCTAGCCCCTTACCCTAACCTTAACCATCACCACTAAATGCCTAACCTTAACCCTTACCCTCACCCTAACCATAACCTAATTCTAACCCTAATCCTAAAACCAAGTCTTAACCCTCAAACAGACCTTTAAACTTGTGGGGTCCAGCATTTTGGCCCCACAAGGCTGTCGGGACCCCACAAGTATACTGGACTCCCTGGTTTTTGGACCCCACAAATATAGTTAAACAAGCCCACACACACACACACACACACACACTACAGTACAGACGCCATTCAGTAGGATTTGACACTAAAATATACATTGTTACTGTTAGTACAGTAATGACCAAACATGTAGAAAAACAGCAGTTAAATGAGCAGAACATTTCTAACGTACATCAGACTTTTAGCTTTACACTTTATGTTTTACATTTTAATCACAAAATAAGTAAGGACGCTTTCACACCTGCGTGGTTTAGTCCGGTTGAATCACACTGGAGTTGGTTTGCCCCGCTGGTGCGGTTCGTTTGGGCAGGTGAGAACGCCAACACATTCTCGCTCCCATGGCGTAAAATATAAATACGGACGCTTGGTCAGGTGTCTTTGGCGTTTGTTACTGACGCTAAAAGTCTCCTTTAGCGTCAGATCTGAACGTGTTTTATCTTAACGCTGGGTCGGGACTATTGGCGTCACTTTTGACGCAGTTAGGTTTAGGAAAAGATGGTGGCTGGGCTCATAAAAGGTACGTCTAGTAGTATAATGTGTAGTTTCTGTCGCCCCCCCATGAGGAATTCTAAGTAATGACAACGAAACTGTAGTTGCCTCTCCTCTCCTCCTCCACAGAGCTGCTAGTAGCCAAGGAGGGCACGGAGGATTAAAAAAACATGATGGAGGAAAGAGGTAATTATCTTCATTCGAGTTTCGACGCGGGAAAGTCGCCGGACGCCACAATCTTCTGAACATAGTCACACAGAGAGATCCAGAGAGAGCTGTGTGGAGATGGTAGTCTTAATTAGCTTTGTAGCAACTCATTTGGCGACGGCTTGAATGTAACGGACGTTCGTTAATATCAAAAAGTTACGCACTAAAGCTTTAAAGGCGACAAAAACGTTGAAAAATTGCCACAAAAAACCTAAAAAAGGAACAAAATCATAAAGAAATTGCCACAAAAAAACTAAAAAAGGGCAACAAAATCATAAAGAAATTGCCACAAAAAACCTAAAAAAGGGCAACAAAATCATAAAAAAATTGCCACAAAAAACCTAAAAAAGGGCAACAAAATCATAAAAAAATTGCCACAAAAAACCTAAAAAAGGGCAAAAAAATCATAAAAAATTGCCACAAAAAAACTAAAAAAGGGCAACAAAATCATAAAAAAAATTGCCACAAAAAACCTAAAAAAGGGCAAAAAAATCATAAAAAAATTGCCACAAAAAAACTAGAAAAAGGGCAACAAAATCATAAAAAAATTGCCACAAAAAACCTAAAAAAGGACAAAAAAAATCATAAAAAAATTGCCACAAAAAAACTAGAAAAAGGGCAACAAAATCATAAAAAAACTGCCACAAAAAAACTAAAAAAGAGCAACAAAAACAAAAAAATTGCCACAAAAAAACTAGAAAAAGGCGACAAAAACACACAAATTTTTTTTTTCCAAAATGTTCCAGGTCTGACACGAAACCGAACCAAGGGGGGAGGGGGGGGGGAATCCGAACCAACTTCACAAACTCATCACCAGATTCGGACCAAAGCAAACCAACTCGAGGTGTGAAAACGCCCCGAGACGACAAGCGGGCCGACGGCGTTTCAGAAAGCACCCGTCGTCGGCCGCCAGAGGTAAACTTCAAATACACACGATTCAACAAAAACACTGAATACATCATTTAAAGTTCGTCATTTCTTGGTCGCGTTTCACATTCTGTTACAATCATCTCCTGATGTCCTCGTTTCACTTTCAAAAAGTTTCTATATCAGAAATTTGGGGGATTTTTTCAACCAAAATGTAAAAAAAGAAATGTATGGATGGTTCCATACGACGCTCTTCACAAGTTAAATAAATGATCAGTTCACTAATTTCATTGAATTTGGGTGTTTTGTTAAATTTTTATAGCATTTGAAGAAAATAATTGATAAAAATAACTTCAAAAACGTTGAAAAGTCACAAAAAAATAGGGATGTCCCGATCAGGTTTTTTTGCCCTCGAGTCCGAGTCATTTGATTTTGAGTATCTACCGAGTCCCGATCCGATACTTCTATAATAATTCAACTTCATAAAACCTCCAGACCGCAGACATACTCGCGCTCTCCGCTTCAAGCTGCTTCCGTGTTCTACTTTGCCGGCATTTAACCAATAGCGTCTCTGCAACAAAGTGATGTCATGCCGCACGCGTTGCTGTTTCTGTGTGGAGTCAAAAGGGTCTAACTCTGGGCCACCGCATAACTACAGATGTGTTAAAAAATAATGACAATATATATACGTATATATCCGAGTCCTGATCGGGAGGTAACGTCCGATTCTGATCGAGTCTGATTCCACGTGATCGGAAATCGGGCCCGATCACGTGATCGGATCTGGACATCCCTGCAAAAAAAACCATCATGAAATGCTTCAAAAATGTAAAAAAAAAAAACATCGGGGTGAATCAACAAAAAGTGTCCAAAAAATAGACGGCGAAAACGTTGAGAAAACAGTT
>NC_050186.1:23739004-23744004 GCF_008315115.2 Sander lucioperca | reverse complement strand
CTACAGCATAGCTCTTCCGCCGTCCGTCATGGCGTTCATAATTCGCACGAGTGGAGCGTGACGTCACGTGCAAAGGGTCAGTAGAAGGTTCTGCAGAGCTGAAGTTAAGGAGTTTGTGGACAAAACCGTTACCGTTTGAGGAAGTCTGGATCGAGGGAAGTACATTTCCAGGATAAAGCCTGACATCTGGCACGTGATGTTTGATCTCTCTCTGTGTGTCGCCGTTCTCAAACTCCGTTCACTTCAGGAAGCAACAACAAAAACTCCGAGCTAGCGAGCTGCACGCTGAGTTGTGAAGAATATTTGGATGGTGCAACAAGTCAGACCTGCTCGGTTCTTTCAGGGAATGATTGTAAAGATTTACTAAGAATATGTTTAGGTAATTTCCTCTCTAACTGGGACGTTATAGGACTGATTGGTGGGATTGCTGTGGATGAAGTACACACAGAGATACACTGGTAAGAGATAATGAGGTTTAACCATGTATCAGCTAATTTAAATATCTCATGTTGCTGTATTGTGTCAACAGTTAACTTCATTTAATATTGTATGTGGAGTTTTCTTTTGCGGGGTGCAAATGTTCCAGCAAAACAAGTTCCTTCCTGAGACTATTTAGCAGAGCCAGCGTTGCTGCGTCTGAGCTTAGCGCCGCCCAAGACTGTTGGGATTGGTTTACAGAAATGCAGACAACCCAGTGTGTTTTTCTCCTATCCCAGAATTGACGTGCTTGTGGCGATGCAAGACTGTTTAATACTAGATAGATTCTTTTTAATGTTGTTGTTGTTTCTCGAAGCGAAGGGATTTTGAGAACGGCAACACGCGGAGAACGGAAAGGTGATGCCAAGCTGTATACTGGAAATGTACATCCGTTGACGCAGACTCGGTATGAAATAAAAAGCCCAAACCCCGCTCACATCGAGGCAGGCCATGGACAGGTCTGCTCTCTCCAGGTTGGCCCCGCTCAGGTTAGCGTGGGCCAGGTTGGCTCCTCTCAGGTTGGCCATCTTGAAGTTGATGTAGCGCAGATCCAGGCGAGATAGATCGGCCCCGTTAAAGTTCAGACCCTGTCAAACACACGAGAGAGTCTGAGCGATGAGACAATCCCAAACCGGGCTAGGCAACAACAACAGAGAGTTCAAAGGTTGTATGGACGTTTGTGACTAGACAGTCCCTCCAGAAAAACGCCATTATGCGATCGCATAATTCAATGTGTGTGTGTCTATCGCGATATATCGCAACCTTTCGCGATGTGTGTATTGCGCCAGTTGATATTGCGACGATAAAAAAACGATATATTGTGCATCCCTAATACAGAGTAACGATCCAGGACCAGTGCACTAAAAACTATATATTAGGGCTGACAATGGATTGACATTTTTAATCGTGATTAATCGCATGATTGTCCATAGTTAACTTGTGATAATTGCAAATGAAAACCCATTTTGGATCTGTTCTAAATGTCCCTATCTTTTATCTAGTTTGACAGTCAGTCAAACCGGCAAAAGCCAACAGATAAACTACTTTAAAAGTACATTTTCTTCTCTTTCTTCTTCTAAATTACGTGGCATCGAGTCACTGTATTTCAGTGGTGTAGTCTAATGTATTGTCGTGGGTATATACGGTACTGTATATTGGCCTACATATACAGTATGGGCCAGAATCGACCTTTGGGGAAGGGGGGCATATCATAGTGGGGGGGTCTGGCTGTCCTCTCCCCAGCGTTATTTTGAGCATCAAAGACTTCCATTTCCTGCATTCAGTTAACTTTTATGCACCAATTGACAGTGGAAATACCTTTATTTAGCATATGCGAAGACAAAAAACACAGATGACAATTCAAAATATATCAAAGACATAATGGAAAGTATGTTGGGTGTGTGGGTCATTGGGCGTTTTTAAGTGGGTATAAGGAAATCCTGGAGCTTTCTTAGTGGGTATACTGCGTATACCTGCGTATCACGTAGACTACACCAGTGGTGCATTTCCTTGTGGACTTGCCAGTACAGATCCCAGCATTTTAGGCAGTACCAGATGCATTTCCTTTCGTTCCTCTGGTTTTGGTATCGCTACGCCACTATTTGTGACTTGGGTGTGTGACGGCCCCTGTGTGATCTGGCGGAGCCTCTCTGTAGGAGTGATACCTCTCTGTAGGAGCGATACCTCTCTTTAGGAGCGATACCTCTCCGTAGGAGCGATACCTCTCGATACCTCTCTTTAGGAGCGATACCTCTCTGTAGGAGCGATACCTCTCTTTAGGAGCGATACCTCTCCGTAGGAGCGATACCTCTCGATACCTCTCTGTAGGAGCGATACCTCCCTGTAGGAGCGATACCTCTCTGTAGGAGCGATACCTCTCTGTAGGAGCGATACCTCCCTGTAGGAGCGATACCTCTCTGTAGGAGCGATACCTCCCTGTAGGAGCGATTCCTCTCTGTAGGAACGATACCTCTCTGTAGGAGCGATACCTCCCTGTAGGAGCGATACCTCTCTGTAGGAGCAATACCTCCCTGTAGGAGCGATACCTCTCTGTAGGAGCGATACCTCCCTGTAGGAGCGATACCTCTCTGTAGGAGCAATACCTCCCTGTAGGAGCGATACCTCTCTGGTCTTACCCATCTTTGTTTGAGTTGATTGCAGATCTGGTGCACCTGGGAGCTGTGAGCTGATAAAGCTCCACCTGGTCAGACTACAGGCTCTCTCTTCACTGCAGTCCAGACATCAACCATGGCCTGATCACCCTGCCTGCCACATCTTGTTTTGACGTTATTTAAGTTACAGAGACACACTTTGCACATTACAAAAGATATGTTTAGTTTATTCTTTTGTTAAATAAATCACTTTTGATAATTACGATGCCTTGCTCCCTCTTTTGTCATGGCTGTTGGTACACGATCCGTTCTGCACATGCGCAAAATGTTCGCGCATGCGCTGTTGTACGAGGATTTACGACACTGCACGATCTGTTTCACGCTTCTTTAACGCTAGTTTAGCTAACAGCTAATTCGGCTAACTGCTAGCTGACTGTAGCGGTCTGCCGTTAGCCTCCACAGGCAAGCTAACGTTAGCTTAACTAACAGCTAATTCGGCTAACTGCTAGCTGAGACAGCATGTAATAACTTTAAAAGACCCTCAAAATAAAATGTGAAAATAACCGTTAACATATATAACAGCTGTTACGTCAGTTCTACTTTACTTGTGCTCATTTAAAATACAATCACTCAATACTTGTCTTTATTGTTATTACTGTGAAGTCTTAATTTAATTTAGCTGTAGCTGCTTTTCCCATTACGTTTGAGTTAACGTTATTTTAGACTGAATATAGCTGTCAGCTAGCGGTTAGCCGAATTAGCTGTTAGCTAAACTAACGTTAGCTTCCCGGTGGAGGCTAGCCATAGGCTAGCGTGGAACAGATCGTGCAGGTCGTATCCTCGGTAAAACAGTATTATCTTGCGCATGCACAGGACGGATCGTGCAGGCAGAACGGATCGTGTACCGACAATGGCCCTTGAGCCAGGTTATCCCCATTTTGTCATAACCTAAGACCAGAGAGGTATCACTCCTACAGAGAGGCCCCACCAGATCACACAGGGGCCGTCACAGGTGTTTGTATGCGTCTACCTGACACCGGAGCTCTGACTTGGTCGTCGTGGCCAGCAGGTATCTGATGAACTCTTTGCGGCTCAGAGAAGAATGGTCATCGGGGGGCTGAGAGGACTGAACAAGAGAGAAAAAATACACTTCATTCTTCTGCTAAATGTGTGATCTACACCAGTGGTTCTCAAATGGGGGTACGTGTCCCCCTAGGGGTACTTTGGAGGACTGCAGGGGGTACGTGAGATATTTAACAAAATGTTTAATAGTTACAAGGCTGTTGTCCAGAACATTGTTCCTCTTTATAGAGACTTTCCTACCAAAAATGTGACATTTGTGTCACCTTCTTTGGCCCTAATCTTGCCTTCCATCCTTCTACTTTTTCAAAGTTATGTGACTGTTTTTGATACTATTTTCGACCTATTCTTGCCTTCCTTCCTTCCTTATTTTTACCATCTTTTTCCAAGGTTTTATCTTGTTTACAGTTATCTCCTTCTCTCATCAGCATTTAAATGTTTTCCACAATAAGTGACAAAATAACACCAACATGTTCCTATTTACATGTTGTGATTTGTAGAGTCACAGCGTGTACAAAAAACAACGTAACATGAGACACAGCCATCTTCTAACTGTAAACAAACCGGGAACTATATTCTCAGACAGGCTTGCTGCAAAGCAAATCATTCCGCCCAAGTACTGTATTCTTCCGCCTGAGAATGTAGTTCCCGGTTTGTTTACGGTTAGAAGATGGCTGTGTCTCATGTTACGTTGTTTTTTGTACACCCTGTGACTCTACAAATCACAACATGTAAATAGGAACATGGTGCCGTTATTTTGTCACTTATTGGGAGCAGTAAGCTAGCTGGAACCATTCACCTGCATGTACTGTGACGGGCTGCTGCCTCTGGAGCCGTCAGACAGCGTTACAGCACCCACGGAGATGAGAAGGGTATGTATGGACTTGTCTAACGCTTGGGGTTACGGTGAATAAGCTAAATTCCCAATAAGTCGGCGTGTTCCTTTAAAGAAACAATTCAAAAGGGGTACATTATTGAAAAAAGTTTGAGAACCACTGATCTACACAACACTCACACACCTTTATGAGGGTCTCCAGCTGCTCAGCCAGCTGTTCAATACCAAAGAAGCGAGCCTCTTCCAGCACACCTGCAGCGGAGAGACTCGGGATTAGAAAGTCCTGTAATCTGTAAACTATCAGCAGAGTTTCTGCAGGTTTCACCAAGTCAAATTTAAGACCTTTTTAAGACCATTATGTATGACATTTAAGACTTTTATCACAACAACTCAGCCCTAAATTGGCTTTGCTAAACTTTCTAAAGCACTTTCCCCAAAGCTGAAGAATAAAATATGTTTTATGTCTGTGGCACAACCAGAGAGAGACTGGCGCCAAT
>NC_050186.1:23729004-23736504 GCF_008315115.2 Sander lucioperca | reverse complement strand
ACCAATCAGCGTTGGTTTTGAGGCGGGTTTAGGTGGCGATAGACAGTAGTTTCGCCCCTTCCCAAAAGTTCTCCAACGGAAAATTCCCAGATGGATATGCCAAGCAAATGGGAAGCAATCCATCTGGCGGAGTCAGGTTACCATGTCATGGGACCTTTAACAAAAAAGGCTGAACGATGCGCCTGGCGTTTTGCAACCTGCGAACACGTTTCTGTCCCGAAGCTCCACTTAGGAGGAACAATAACAAGAGCAAACCTGCAGACTCACAGGCCTCGCTGGCTCCATGCCGACGCTCGTATTTACCTCGTGGTCGTGAAGCAGCGTCCGCCAACGTTGAGCGTCAGCCAATCAGTGTGAGTCTGATCCTTCTCAGGGTCTGCGGGGTCGTCCTGAGGATCTGCACACGGGTACAAAAGGTACTGCAGGTCAACTGGGATTCAATCAGAGAAACATCTCAAACACGTATGTATCTTCTCTCCCATTAACCCTCCTGTGGTCTTCCTGTCGACCGTGCAACTTTTGGTTTTTCTGGATCAAAATTTAAATTTTTTTTTTTTCAAGTTTGTCATTTTTTTAAAGATACCTTTGTCACTTTTTCCAAGTTTTTTTGTCACTTTTTCTGATGTTTTTAAAGCTTTTTTAAACATACTGTCTCCCCTCCCTCTCTCCCCCATCTTTCCCTCTCCCCCCTCTCTCTCTCTCCCCCTCTCTCTCTCTCCGCCCCCTCTCTCTCTCTCTCTCCGCCCCCTCTCTCTCCCCCCGCCCCCCCCTCTCTCTCTCTCTCTCTCCCCCTCCCTCTCCCTCCCTCCCTCCCCCTCTCTCTCTCTCCCTCTCTCTCTCTCTCTCTCTCCCCCTCTCTCCCCTCTCCCTTACCCTGAAAATTCACCTCAAAACGCATCGAAAATGCAAGATTTTTGTGGAACATCAATGGGGAATAATATAAAGACTAACGACACAGATAACAACATTGAACACAAACAGTAGTTTATTTTTTTCATTTAGTGCCACAGGAGGTGCCGGATCCAATAAAAAAGGTTACGGATCCAACGTCGGAGGTGCGTGAACATGTTCCGCCGTGTTCCGGCTGAAATTAAAAAGGAACACGCCGACTTATTCACCGTATCCCCCAGAGTTAGACAAGTCGTGTCCGTGCGTGTTGTAACTCTGTCTGACGGTTCCACCGGTAGCCTAGCTTAGCACAGAACCTGCAGGTAACTGGTTCCATCTAGCCTACTGCTCTGATTAAGTTACAAAATAACGCCAACATGTTCCTATTTACATGTTGTGATTTGTAGAGTCACAGCGTGTACAAAATACAACGTAATATGAGACACAGCCATCTTCTAACCGTAAAACCGGGAACTATATTCTCAGAAAGGCGAAGCTCTGCAACTTCTGCTACTTGGGCGGAGTGATTTGCTTTGCAGCAAGCCTTTCTACGTGTTGGAATCGACCGGAATTCTCCTTTAAGTGGAACCGAAATGAGGAACCGAAATCTGCGTTCTAATCCGGTCCGATTCCTACCGGTTGCGTAGGTTTCGGTACCCAATCCTAGTCATGACAGTTACGGACACATGGGGGGAGGGGCGAGCGTGCTCTGTTTTTGTTTGAAATTGACTTACAACGTCAGCAGAGGTGACCGTGCAGGAACTCATAGTGCACCTTTAATACTTTTACCTGGGAAGACTTCTTTCAGCGCTGCTTCAAACTTACCTTCGAATGAATCTCCCTCTGATACGTACAGCACGTCGTCATCTCTGCACAGACAGACACACACAGTCAGCTCTTCTTACACAACGCTCAGTGTAACACAGTCAGCTCTTCTTACACAACGCTCAGTGTAACACAGTCAGCTCTTCTTATGTAGCGGAACTACGTTCACTCAGGTCAGGGCTCAACGGTAACGTTCATTTTCACTTGCCCATTTGGACAAAGCCCAAAGGCAATTCTGACTTGCCCCAAGTGCCAATTCTTTTATTTATTAGCGGTTATCAAATAACAACAAAGACTAAAGTTAATTATATGCACTATCGTCCCCCCCGCCCACACTTCAGATTAAACCCGAATGAAACCTGAGCAGAAGTTTAAACTTCGATACAATGCTCGATACTACTACTCGTGTGTCTCTGTGTGTGTGTGTGTGTGCACACGTGTGTGTCTCTGTGTGTGTGCGTGCACATGTGTGTGTGTCTCTTTTTGTGTGTCTCTTTGTCTGTAGGACCATTGGGCTGTGGGACCATTGGGCTGTGGGACCATAGGGCTGTGGGACCATTGGGCTGTGGGACCATAGGGCTGTGGGACCATTGGGCTGTGGGACCATAGGGCTGTGGGACCATTGGGCTGTGGGACCATTGGGCTGTGGGACCATAGGGCTGTGGGACCATTGGGCTGTGGGAACATAGGGCTGTGGGACCATTGGGCTGTGGGACCATTGGGCTGTGGGACCATAGGGCTGTGGGACCATTGGGCTGTGGGACCATAGGGCTGTGGGACCATTGGGCTGTGGGAACATAGGGCCTCCATTGATGATGATGATTAAGATGCTAACGGCTGCTTCCGGTCTCACCTGATTAACGTGACGTCGTCTATGAGGCCGCCGTTCCCGTTATAGACACTAGAGGCTCTTATTCCAAGTTTAGAGCTCGCCGCAGACAGTAAATCCTCCAGAGAGCCGTACACGGCCACCACCTGTGTGACAGAACACCGACAACACACACCAACTGACGTTAACGGTTCCGTAACGCTAGCTAGCTGACGTGAGCGTGAGGGAACGTAAAGCGTAACGTCAAACCTAAACGTACGTTAGCCGTTGTTGTTTATCATTAGCGCGAACAACAATGCTAACGGCTAATTCACTGGTGTTAGCTTCCTGTTGTCGACTCTTGTAAAAGCAAGGCTAAAATAAATAGTTAAAACGATATACCGTTAACAAGGTAAGAAGTTACACTTTAGTTTGACGCCATTACATTAACTGAAAACATTACAACTTCATTTATATTCGCAATTGAACTGATATATTTGATAGAAACGTTAGCGAAAAAGTGCCCGAGTGTGGACATAACAGACCTAACTATTATAACTATTTCCTACTATAACTATTTTATCTTCCACAGCTTACCTTCCCATTTGAAGAGGTTCCGTTGACAAACAGTGTGACTCTCCTCATGGCAAAATTAAACCAACTAAACTGTCTCGTTATCCATGAAAATGCATTCTTTTAGCAACAGTGTATTTCCTGTTTTCCTCTCCGCTCAACCGCCCAGTGAAGCGGAATAAGCCAATCAGCTACTTAGATCAAAAAGCAACAGCGAATCAGTGAACCGAGTGGGCGGGGCTTCCACATCCCCTGCAAATCACTAACAATACTTTATTTATTTACACTGTGTACATTTCTCAAGTACTGTACATAAATATAATTTCTGAGGTACTTATACTTTACTTCCATTTAATGCTACTTTATACTAAACTTTACTACATCTCAGAGGGAAATATTGTAGTATATATAAGTATATTTTGCTTACTTTTACTTCAGTTAAATGTTGAATTCAGGACTTTCTTTTCTTGTAACAGAGTATTTCTAATCTATGGTATTGCTACTTCTACTCCAGTAACTTATCCGAGTACTTCTTCCAACATTGATTGATTGATACATTGATACATCTGCTTTTTACTTACTTTTAACTGCAGATTTTACTGTATAATTGGTGGAAACTGAAATTTTAGTTCAAAAGTTGAAAGAAATAAACAAAAAAGGTACTGAAATCTGGTCTGGCTCTGGGTCCTGAAGTCTATACATTTGTTTTGGGTATATTATTTTTACATTATTGCATTATTCTTTTAATTTGTAGTTGTAAGGAGTAATCAAAATTGGCACTTGTTTTGCAAAGAGCTTTATTAAACAAATTATTCCCCCCAAGGTATAAAAATAAGAGCTCCTTTTAACATACACGTAATAACTGGAAGGAAATTGTGCAATTAAAGTCCCAGAGCATGTTGATTTGGCAAAGGCAGAGGACATTATTTTCAAAGAAAACTAAATACTTTATGAAAAGGATTTCTCAAGTTTTATGATGAGCTGGGGGGCGCGTTCAGCCCCGACAAAACAAAAACATCGGTCTTTACTTACGTGTATGCAAACTGTATGTTGCTGTAAATGTTTTTCTCAAGTATAAATGTCCAAAATATTTGGGATACTTTTGTTCTTCTTATTTATGTGTATGCATGAGAGTATGGGTGCAGGTGTGCATATGAATATTATGTATGTATGTATATATGTGTATAATATGTATGTACAGTCGTGAAAAAATTAGGACACCCATGCTAAAGTTGACTAAAAAGAGGATTAAAAAAATCATCTTTTGCAAACTGATCTTAATGCCTTAATTAAAAAAATGAGGAAAAATCCAACCTTTAAGGACACCAATTTTCTTTGTGAATGAATAATGTATCGTAAATAAATAAATGTTCTTCCTTAAAATACAGGGGGCATAAGTCAGTACACCCCTATGTTAAATCCCCATAGAGGCAGGCAGATGTTTATGTTTAAAGGCCAGTTATTTCATGGATCCAGGATACTATGCATCCTGATAAAGTTCTCTTGGTCCCCACATCATCACATACCCTTCACCATACCCCCACATCATCACATACCCTTCACCATACCCCCACATCATCACATACCCTTCACCATACCCCCACATCATCACATACCCTTCACCATACCTAGAGATTGGCATGGGGTACTTTCCAAAATCATCTCTCAATGCAAATCAAACCAGCTATTAGGCTAACTGACATATAACCATGCCAGTCTCTAGGTATGGTGAAGGGTATGTGATGATGTGGGGGTATGATGAAGGGTATGTGATGATGTGGGGGTATGATGAAGGGTATGGGATGATGTGGGGTATGGTGAAGGGTATGGGATGATGTGGGGGTATGGTGAAGGGTATGGGATGATGTGGGGGTATGGTGAAATGTTGATTTTATGAGAAAATGTATTATATTTTATACAAAATTAACATTAAAAATCTGAAATCAATGCTCTTTAATCTGCATTTATCTCCCATATTACAGATCGTATACAGTTATTTATCACTTGCAGTAGTGGGAGACATGAGGAGACCTGTCCTTGGTTTGAAAAGTCTTTCAACATTCGGCTCCAGCTGACTTCCTAAATGTTCTTCTATCAGCCACGGCCTCCATCGCTCCATCTGGCTGACGTTAGCACGGCTCACGGCACCAAGAGAGAAGAAATACCCTCTTTTTTGTAATTTTTCGAAGAGAAAACTTACGTGCGTAATTTAATAAGGAAGTTTAACAGCACTGTGCTGTAAAACTCAGATTAGGTACTTCTAGCTGCACAAAACAAAGTTTCGTAGTCATTACAATTAGCATTTTACAGCACTTTAAAAATAAGAGGAGAATAAGCATGAGAATGTCAAATGCCATGGGGGGCCAAAACAAAAGGGAGCACGGGCCAAACTTGGCCCGCGGGCCCCAAATTGGGCAGCCTTGGACTAGTGCATGATCCAAATCGCAATATTTGTTAAAAGCAAATTATGTGTCAAACCGTTCTGAATGAAGTATTGTGGTGCTGGAGAGACAAATGGTTTCCTACAGACAGAAAATATCTTTGTTTGGTACAGATCCTCGCAGAAATCAGACTATAGTCATTTGAATTTATTTAAATTTTAATATATCTCAATGAAAATGAGAATAATGATACAAAAATCATCATTCCCTCCGATACCGTGAATCATATCGCAATCGCAATCATTCATCAGTCAAAATAATCACAATCAGATCATTTATATTATTATTATTATTATTATTATTATTATTATTATTATTTATATCGTGCAGCCCCTAGTTTAGATATTTGTAATACTCTCAGCATCTGTGTGTAAAAACTGTGTAAATCACAAGTTTTATCACGATATGATATTATATCGTGCAGCTCTACCGGTAACGTGCCCCAGGAACTCATGTTTTGATTTCAACCCCAACAATCAGAAATCAATCTGAGCATGGCGTATTTATTTAATCTTTATTTTCAAACCTATAATAATAATAATAATAATAATAATAATAATAATACATCTTAAACTTATTATTTTTGCCACAAGTGCCACAAGAGGAAGTGCAAAACACAAACAATCGCCCAACAACTCCAACCGACTGCAGTACAGTACAACTCTGACATGCTTGGCTTCGGTAGTTCAGTCTCAGTCAGTTCTGGAGCTCTGGGAGCATTTTATGAGTCTCTTCAAGTCTGCAAGCGACTGTGATTCAGCAGGTCGAAATATTAAGAGAAGATATGACGTCTCATACAGTCGCCCTGTGAACTGTAGGGTTAGGCATCATTTTCATTTGATTGATTCCCATTCTTCCTTTCCATTCCGGTTCTTATCGATTTTTGACTTCCATTCTTTGAGGGGCGGAGTTGAAATGGGTCACATCTACATCGCTATGTTTTCTCCTCTCATTCCCCCTGCTCTGGCGTTTCCCCCCTCTCGTTCCCCCTGCTCTGGCGTTTCCCCCCTCTCATTCCCCCTGCTCTGGCGTTTCCCCCCTCTCATTCCCCCTGCTCTGGCGTTTCCCCCTCTCACTCCCCCTGCCCTGGCGTTTCCGAGCCCCTAAACCGAGACATTTGGAAACTCTTCTGACCTGTTTTGGTTTGAAATCTGCGGGGTTGTGTTGCAGTCTCAACGGCCGCAAACGGAGACCTTTGGTATGATTTTTTAATCAATTCCAAGTTGGAACCGGATCTCGATGCCCGACCCTTTCAACTGTGCGTGAGCATTAAAGGTTACTGTACTTCAGTAGTGATATACGGTTATTTTACTTGTTTATAAACCCGTTTAAATAATGTCGCTCCTCCGGACATCAGTGATTTTCTTTAATGCAATGTTCCAGACAGATCATTAAGGTCCTCCACTGCTTTCCTGTTACAGTCAATGTTCCTTACGTGTACCGGTCAAAGTGCTTTCTGTTGTTACGCCCCTAAACTGTGGAACTTAAGACAAACAAGATATCACATTGCTAGGGCTGGGTATCGTTCAAAAATGTCCAGACTGATCTCATGAAGTGGCGTATGTATGACACGCCACTTCGTATGCCATTTAGGCCTGTTATCAAGACGCATAATCGCTTTTTAGCGTTTTTATCAACGCAATTCGCCAGCCATTGACCTACATTACGAGTGAATTTTCGACATAGCGAGTAGTATAAAGAGACGTAGGTCCGCATAAGGAGGTTGGTTGGGGTGGCGGGTGGGGTAAAACACAGGACTTTCACCCAGGAGAGCGGGGATCGCATCCCGCGTGTGGCAATTTTCAGCCATTTTTTTTAATAAAAATAATATAAAAATAAAGTGGCGTGTATGTTTACGCAAAGTCATGATGCCATGTTGAAATGTCCAATACCGTTACTTCCATACCAGTTCTTAAACAATACTTTTTTTTCGATTACCAATTTTATAAAACAAAAAAGAAATTT
>NC_050186.1:23699004-23721504 GCF_008315115.2 Sander lucioperca | reverse complement strand
GGAAATGTGGAGTGCTGTCAGTAGCAAAAAAATGATAACAATCAGTGCTGCCTACACTGTGTTATCCCCCTGCTAGCATTAGCACCCAACAGGCTTAAACAGGGCAAGTTTTAAACGTGTTTTAAGCCTCTAAACATGCTCAAAATGTCATTAAAAGTGCCTCCCCATGTTAAGTGATTCCTTCCGAGGGATCACAGTGAATCTGACTGCACTAGATGTGACAGAAAGGCATAAAAGTTGTGTTAATCCAGCCAGTGCACATACCTCTGTTTACTTCCTGTTTTCCGGTCAAGTCCACACTAGTCGATTGTCGAACTCATACAATCCAATATTCCAGTCAGATTCACTGTGTTCCCTCAGAAGGAATCACTGCACATGGGGAGGCATTTGTAATGACATTTCAGCATGTTTAGAGGCTTAAAACACGTTTAAAACTTGCCCTGTTTAAGCCTGTTGGGTGCTAATGCTAGCAGGAGGATAACACGGTGTAGGCAGCACCTGTTTTAGATTTTCTCGCTACTGACAGCACTCCAAATTTACAAACAACAGAGCTACGTGTTGAAATCGACCGGAAGTCTCCTTTAATAGCTGAATGTTTCCTCCAACAACAAAGCACTCGCTATGTCTCGCTCCTCTTTTTTCTTTCTCCGGGAAATGAAGCTGCCTTCAAGTGCAGTCGGAAACGTCGACATCTACAAACGATCTGACCCAAAACAGTAACGGTGAAATATAAAGTCTACTTGTGCTTCATTGGGGGGGTTTAAGAACACAAACGGGCCGTTTGACGGTCACCCCGCTGCACACCCCTGCAGAGAATAGCTTTTTTATTTTGGTCTGAACGCCCCTAAAGAGCGCCTGAAGGTTCCCAGGCCGGCTAGACTTTTTCCTTGATGTAAACGGTCACTCACCCATCTTGGGGAAGGTGATGTGGTATTCGGTGCCACACTGGGGACAGCTGACCGCTCCGCCGCTGTTCCCTTTCTGCTTTTCGTCCAGCCAGCGCTGCAGACAGGCCTGGTGGATCCATTTAGTGCAGCCTTTACACCTGCAGGGGCTCACCCACTCTGCACTGTGGTCGTCTCGCTCCGTGGCAAAACACACCCAACAGTGTCTGGACAGGACACACACACAGACAGACAGACAGACAGACAGACAGACAGACAGACAGACAGACAGACACACAAACAGACAGACAGACACACACACACACACAGACAGACAGACAGACACACAGAGAGAGAGACACACACACACACACACAGACAGACAAACAGACACACACAGAGAGAGACACACAGAGAGAGACACACACAGAGAGAGACACACACACACACACACACACACACACACACAGACACAGACCACAGACACACAGAGAGAGACACACACACAGACATAGACACACACAGAGAGACACAAACACACACACACACACAGACAGACAAACAGACACACACAGAGAGAGACACACACACAGAGAGACACACACAGAGAGACACACACAGAGAGACACACACACAGAGAGACACACACACAGAGACACACACACACACACACACACACAGAGAGACACACAAACACACACCCAGACACAGACCACAGACACACAGAGAGAGACACACACACACACACACACACACACACACACACACACACACACACACACACACACACACACACACACACACACACGAATGTTCCAGGTCTTAATCTGACTTTCTACACAGTTTGACTTCCTCATAACATCTCATGGCAGAATGAAAATGTCAGAATAAGTCTGTCATGACGTCTAGTCAGAGGAGACGTGGTCTTACTTCTCCGGCTGCTCCTCAGCGAGGGCCATGGTGCTGAACGGACTCCGCTCTGCTGGCTGTTAACACGAACCCATCAGACTGCAGCGGGGACCCTAGAAATGAGCGGAAACAGACAGAGCGATAGAGCAAACAGTTGGCTGTTCATACATTGAGCAGGCACTGAAAGAATGAATGAACCCTCCTGTTGTCCTACGGTCACATTTGACCCATTTTTTTCAAGTTTCTGTATCAGAAAAATAGGTTTCTTTCAACCAAATTGGCTCAAAAAAATAACATGGATGGTTCCATACGACGCTCTTTGCAAGTGAAATGAAGGATCGGACATATACCTGTCTGGAATGAGGTTGGCTAAGAAGATGTAACACAGAATGGGGAAATAATTTATACTTTACAGAATAAACAGAAGGGAGGACAACACAAGGGTTAATTAATTATATTGTATTTCATGTCATGCCACTAAGTGGCCCATCCGAAGTCCAAAGTCCATTTTTACTGGCCTTTATACATATTGGGGTTTTTTTTTTTTTCAGAGAAAACTAGCATTATTAGGTCTATAATAGCATTATTCTTACCCTAACCAATCCCCATTCCTCATGCCTAAACCTAACTAACCTAACGTCGACACGTCTGGTAGATCTGATCTAGCATTTACATGAAAAAGTCAAACTTTGTAAAAAAAAAAAAAAAAAAGAAAATTACAAAACTTATTTATTATTATTTAAAAAAAATATAAAAAAAATGTTTTTAAAAAGCACAGAAAAGAAAACCGGGAAAAACGCTGGAAGAAAGCATTAAAAGTGGCTTCAAATGTCGAAAAAAATGTCGAAAACGTCAACAAAACAAACGTTTTAAACGTCCTAAACGTGAAACCAAACTGATATTTATTTTGTCCACAAAAACAAAATATTATTTATATATATATATATATATATATATATATATATATATATATTTTTTTTTTTTTTTTGTATAGTTTGTTTCTAAAAATGACCTATGACACAGCACCTAAACATACAGACATTACCATAAACAGAAACGTATTCTTTCGAAATAAATTAGCAAACTAACATGTAAAAACCGTGTTTTAAACCGTCCTCTCTGGGATAATGTAGCTATGTTTCATGGATAAGTCACGTATTGTGTCTTTAATTGTATTGTTATGAACTTAGTTATCTTGTAAACTTTACTGTATGTTGTTTTTAATGCCATAACACGTTAATGTAAAGCTCTACAGCTGTATTTTATGTACGAAAGGTGCTTTAAAAATAATAAAAGACATGAAAATTAACATCGCCACTCACCCAACGTCCCGTTCTCTCGATTTAACTGACTTTTAACGTCTGTCCGCACGAGCTCACCCACGTCACTATAAGTTGATGCTAACAGGAGATAGCTAACGTCAGTTAACTTTTGCTAAGGTGCAGTTTTACATTAAGCTAACTGGTAGCGTTAACTTAATATTCGTCGGTTTATAAAACGATATATTGTTACGATATCAATATAAAAACACCACCTACCTGAGAAATAAGAATATATCCAAATGTATAATATAGTTCCTGTTTAAGCCGTACTTCTGTGCTGTGTTTTGCTAATGTAACTTTCAGACAGGGACAGAAGGGTAGCTAGCTAGGGGTTTTTAGCAGCTCTCTGATTGGTCGGCGGCTGTGACGGTAGTTGCTGCATTCAGGGTGTCTGGGAAAATCACAGAATCGGGCATTCGGGCGTGAAACTACCCCATAATTCTCGTGATTCTTGTCATAAACTAGAATTTGACCGTCAGATCAATTAACATATGTTATACTATATAACTACATTGTACGCCATACACGTAAAACGTATATACACATTTAAATTAGAATAAAATTAAATAAAATACCATAAACAGTTACTCATGCACACATCATTATGTACATATATACCTAGAGAGACTTTCTAACTTTAGAAACCCGTTGTAAAGGGTGACCTGCCGTTTTAGTCTCTGCATCGGCTCAAAACATCCCAATAAACCAGTAACGTTTAACTGGGTGTTTTTTTCCTCACAAAGAGAAGCCGTAGTTTCCACAGCTTGTCCTGCCCCTGACAGCAAATAAGCCCGAAACGCATGGCTATTCGGTTAAACGCTTTGATTGGTCGACCCTCCTGTCAGTCAAGATTCTTGTCAATATGATTGGCTGATTCTCCTTTCAGTCCGAGCGACGGCCGCGGTGGTGTTGTTGTGGAAGGGAGACAGAGGCGGGCCAACTGTTCAGCAGCAGCAGCAGCACACAGAGAGAGAAGCGGCGGCGTCGAGACGGCACAGTGCATAGTGACAGCGCGTTATCTTTTACATGATTAAAACACTGCGCGGGGAGGAATACACACACGGATCGATAGAAACATATCTTCAATATCTAGTCCGTCATGGAGTCCTATGACATTTTAGCTAACCAGCCCGTTGTGATTGATAATGTAAGTATGATGATGTCATTCATCCACACCCTAACCGAGGCCGTTAGGCTAACTGTTAGCTTTGACAACTATTGTGTTATAACTAACAAATATGTATGTGGTCGACCCCGGTCACCTATATTGAATGTGCAGTGGCTTCCACCGTTGCTTGACAGGTCTCCACCCTAAAATGCTATTAGCATTAGCTCCAGCTGCTAACATAAATAGCATCTTCTTGATTTATCCAACCCATAGCTGCAGCTAGCTTCCAGTTAACCGACTGGCTTATCTAAGCTAGCTCCGGTTTGCCATCAGATGGGAGACACTACAGGGGAAAACATTCGTTTTCTATTTAGACATTTTGGGCTATTACTCATCTATAACATGTCTTCTTTCAGACTGGTGGAAAGACAATATTTATTATACTACACTTTGTCTAATTTGTGTTTGCAGATTCCTCCTAAATTCAGCAAAAGTTAGCTTTAGCTAACGCCTTATTTACATATTTGTACATATTTTTTTTCTAGAAAACTTGTAACACAGAAACTCAGCGTCTTAATGTCAGTAAGTGGGGGGAGTTTCATGGTGATATCCGTTACAAATGTCGACCCTGTCTTCAAAATCGTAGTTTTCCACTCCAAACCTGACAGCTCAGCAAGAATGAGAGAGCTTTTTAAACGTCTAATAGCTTTACACACTGCTGTGTTTTTAGTTTGACTCCCTTTCCTGTTGCGCTAGGATAAGAGAGGACACACGAATGAATGCCACAGAAACACACTTTGGCTGTTCATTGGGAGGGACCTCAAAAACACGAGTACAAGACTAACAGTTTGAACATATTTCTTAAGGTTGATAAGGGGAAAGCAAAAAAACAGAACAAACAAACACAAACCAAAGGCCAATAACAACACACGCACAGAGACACACACACACACATACAAACACATATATACACACATACACACACACAGACACACACACATACAAACACATATATACACACATACACACACACAGACACACACACATACAAACACATATATACACACACAGACACACACACACATACATACAAACACATATATACACACATACACACACACAGACACACACACATACAAACACATATATACACACACACACACACAGACACACACACATACACAGAGACACACACACACAGAGACACACACACACAGAGACACACACACACATACAAACACATATATACACACATACACACACACAAAGACATACACAGAGACACACACACACACACACAAACACATATATACACACACACACACAACAGACAGAGACACACGCACACAGAGACACGCACGCACACACATACACACACACACAGACAGACACACACACATGCACACAGAGAGACGCACACACAAACACATACACACACACAGACACATATATATACACACACACACAGACAGACAGAGACACACACACACACACACACACACATATATATATATATATATATACACACACACACACACAGAGAGACAGAGGCACACAGAGACACACACATATACACATACACAGACACACACAGAGAAATACACACACACACACTCACACTTGTGCCTAATGAGAGCGTAACATTAATCTTTCTTACGATATTCATAGAGAAGAGTTAAATACACAGGAAAGTGATAGTATTAGTGATAGCAAACTGTACATTTAGGACATGTTTATGTACATTTACAGCTGTTCCGATAGTAAGATGAAAGCGCGTTTTTGAACAACTATAGAGAAGAAACGGATGTTCTAGCCTTCCCAGTGTTTTTAGACACAGATATGGTGATAGCTATGGTCCAAAATGATGTGAAATTGCGTTGAAAAACTTCACATTTTCTTGAGGAAAGACCCCCTAAACCCTCCGCCAAATATGTGCATCTACGGTATGTCTTTCTACGAACTTAGGAACACTGTAACAGGACAAAGTAGCTGTTAAGACAGAAGCGATGTAGGCCACTGTGTGTGTGTGTGTGTGTGTGTGGTTGTGTGTGTGTGTGTGTGTGTGTGTGTGTGTGTGTGTGTGTGTGTGTGTGTGTGTGACTGCTGGAGGCTTCCGGCTGTGTCTTATGACCTCCCTGTCTGCTGAGAGATTAAAGCACTGCAGCTCTTAGTTTACGCCGTAACCCTGTGATGTTGAGTTTAAATGTGGCATATCCAATGTACAATAACACTTTTTTAACACTCCCAACACTGAGCGTAAAGGCCGTTACACACCGACCAGACGGCCGACCGTCGGCAGTAAAGCCAGTGTGACTGATCAGTCTCCCCGAGTTGGTCCAGAAAGTTCCTCAGAACACCGAAGAGACGAGACGTAATACGTCTCCATTAGGGGTGGTACGGTTCACAAAATCCACAGTTCGGTTCGTATCGCGGTTTTAGGGTCACGGTTTTCGGTTCTGTACGGTTCTTGTTATTTTTTTCTTTTAATCTTTAACACTCCAGAAATATGGCGCCATTCAAAATCTTACGAAAATCTTTCAAACTGACCTTTGTCGATCATAAAAAGCAGACAGATTCAGCAACTGCACGGCCTATTTCTCGCTTAAAATGTTTTCAGAAACACGTTTCGGTGAACTATTTTCGTAAAATACGAGATCGTATTCTGAACGAGACGCCATTAGAGTCTGTTTTCAAATTCGGGAGCAGCAAGAACCACTACGGCAGTAAGAGGTTAGTGAACGTTAACGGTGGACTGACGAACCGTGAGACGCACACACGCTCCGAACCGAGCGGTTCGGATGTTTTTTCATGAACCGTACCACCCCTAAGGGGGGGGACCATTCTGCCGCCAAGCCACAAGCGGTGCAACATGCAGAGACATAGGTTTTAATGACTTCTTTATAAATACTATTTAAGTAGGTTGCACTGTTTTATCCGCCACTTCCTTTCCTGCGTATATTTTTTGAATAGTAGTTCTTGTATTACACAGCCACTGCAGCTTTTAGTTCCTACCATAACCATGGGATGTCGAGTTTAAAAACGCGTCATATCCAATATGCAATACAACTGTTTAACGCTCCAACGACGAGCGTTAGTTAAGACTCGTATACGTCACAATACACACTCAAAAATGGAGATACGAGACGAGAACCTTTCTGTACTTCCAGGTACACTTTTCAATATGTTCCCTTAAGAGTACAGTACAGAACTGGACCTTTTGACTAATTGAAGGGTACAAAATTGTCATTCAAAAGTACCTTGCCTGGGACAAGCATTAGGTACACAACGGTACTTCTATTTTTGAGTGTGTACTGCACTATAGTGCAACTTGCACAAACCTAGCCTAGGTTTTACTTACATCTTTGTAAATACAATTTAAAGTGCCCATATTATGAAAAAAACACTTTTTCTGGGATTTGGGGTGTTATTTTGTGTCTCTGGTGCTTCCACACACATACAAACTTTGAAAAAAATCCATCCATGGTGTTTAGAGTGAGATACGGTTTCTGAATGTGTCCTGCCTTCAGTCTCTGGGTGAGCTGGTCAAAATCGGCACGGCTTGTGACGTCACAAGCCGAAACGAGCAGGCTAACCGCAACCATTAGCTCGTTAGCATGCTAACGCTAATGCTAACGCTAGCATGCTACCTCGTTCTCAATAGCAAAGCACTGCTACAACACACACAAGTTCACCATAATCTACAAAAGGAACTACTTCCATGTGCGCCCTCATTTAGAAGTCTCCCAGCTAATCCTGCCTTGTAACTGACCCAAGTTGTAGAAACAGCCTTTCTGTTACTGTCTATGGAGCTAGCTAGCTGACATGATCTACATCTGAGCTACTGCACATGTGCAGTGCAATCAAAGATAGTACAGAAGAAGAAGAAGAAGAAAAGAGGTCTCACTCTGTAGCTAAAACAGAGACCAGCTGAAAAGAGGATCTGCAGCAGTGAGAGAGAGCGGTGCAGTACAACAACAATATGGTGTTTTTTGAAAATTAAACCATGTAAACCTATTCTGGTACAACCTTAAAATACAATTATGAACCTGAAAATGACCAGAATATGGCTGCTTTAAGTAGGCTGTACATTTTAATTCTCCACATGCATATACGTTTCTGACTTCTTTCCTGTGTATATTGTTTTAATTCTGTCCTATTTATTATGTCTTGTGTATATATACCGTATGTGTGCTGTGTGTCTTATATTTGATGCTGTATCACTGACATTTCCCAATTTGGGATCAGTGAAGCCTCTCTAATCTAATCTAATGTCCCCCTTTTCTGCAGGGTTCGGGGGTTATCAAAGCTGGTTTTGCCGGTGACCAGATCCCCAAATACTGTTTCCCTAACTAGTAAGTATTCCTTCACCCCTTTCTTAAAGCACTCAGCTACATTATCAACTAATCTGCTTATTATTTTGTCCATCTTTGTCTTTAAAATGCCAGGACTTTGTGGAAAAAAAATCAGAGACCAAGTTGACATATTCAACAGTCTCTTCCCAAAGATATATATATCATTCGCAATGATGTCAAACAGAGAAAAGCAAAAAAATACTGACATTTAAAGAGGCTGGTCTCAGCAAATGTTTGGCATGTTTGCTCGAGAAGATTGATTGACAATCAGAGAAAGTTTTTCTGTCACTAGACCTGTTGTTTCTAAGCTTTAGTTTGACTCAGTTCTGCATATTGCGTTTACATTTGGTTGCCTGACGTGTGTGTGTGTGTGTGTGTGTGTGTGTGTGTGTGTGTGTGTGTGTGTGTGTGTGTGTGTGTGTGTGTGGTCTCTGTGCTTGTGTGTGTGTCTGTGTGTGTGTGTGTCTCTGTGTGTGTGTGTGTGTCTCTCTCTCTCTCTCTCTCTGTGTGTGTGTGTCTGTGTGTCTGTGTGTCTGTGTGTCTGTGTGTCTGTGTCTCTGTGTCTGTGTCTCTGTGTGTGTGTGTGTGTGTGTGTGTGTGTGTGTGTGTGTTTCAGTGTGGGGCGTCCCAAGCATGTGCGCGTGATGGCAGGAGCCCTGGAGGGGGACCTCTTCATCGGACCCAAGGCAGAGGTAACACTCCCCACAACAGAATCACACAGTTAAGATTCTTCCCTGAGGGTATTTTTCCAGCAGAGTGCACAATGTGTACTTTTATTCAGAACTATAACTCCATACAGAAGGGGGTTGTTCATTTTTTAACAGGAGCAAAGGCCTGATGGGAGCTCCCTACTAACAGTATGAGAAGACCTCTTCTTTTAAGCAGCCAGTTTAGACCACTGGTTCTCAAGCTTAAGCCAAGTACCCCCTGACCAGCGCTAATCATTTTCGGTAGAAAAAAAAGTCTCTATAAACAGGAACAGTACAGCGCTGTCAGTGATAGATTTACTAAACAGCCTTGTAACTGAAAAAACATTTAAATGAGAAAAGGAGACAAAAACTTGGAAAAAGGTGGTAGAAAGAAGGAAGGAAGGAAGGTAAGAATAGGTCGAAATAGTATCAAAAACTTCAAAAACAGTCACATCACTTCGAAAAAAGCAAGAAACTTGTAAAAAGTAGAAGGAAGGATAGAATAGGTCCAAAGAAGGCGACACAAATGTCACATTTTTGGTAGGAATAAGTCTCTATAAAGAGGAACAATGTTCTGGACGACAGCCTTGTAACTGTTAAACATTTAGTTAAATATCTCACGTACCCCCTGCAGTCCTCCAAAGTACCCCTAGGGGGACACGTACCCCCATTTGAGAAACACTGCTTTAGACCACAGGTTCTCAAGCTGTTTTCAGTCATGTTCCCCCTTTGAACAGTTCCTTTAAGCCACGTTCCCCTAGCCTGGTGAGACCGTCCTGATCTGGCGAGCTCCAGTTTTCCACTCGCAGATCAGTCTGGCATCTTGAGAGAGAGAAGATTTGGAGCCGTTCGCCGAACAACCGACCAATCAGCTTTGGTTTTGAGGCGGGTTTAGGTGTGACGCAACGAGAAGCGACTGTTCAGTCTAAACAACGTGGCGGCTTCCACGGATGAGATGAGCGTAGCTATCGCGCCAGTTTTATCCGAAATAGAAAGTATTCCTTCATTGAAAGAAGAGCAAAAAACGGCACCGGAGGCTTTTCTTGGAGGAAAAGATGTTTTTGTGTACCGTGAAAACTTGGTGGGGATTGTCGTTAATGAGGTTCATGTCACACACAAATGGTACGTTTAATAACGTTAGCTACGTTACCTAACTTAATTGTATGTTAAACGACGGCATTAGAAGAACCGCGAGGTCCTTGAAGCCAAACTAACGCTAGCTACACTAACTTAGCTAGCCTCGTTGATCTGATTGGTTGATTTGGCCCGTCTGTCACCAACATAGGTGGTGATAGACAGATGGTTTATCCAATCAGCTAACCAGTATTTTCGCCCCTTCCCAAAAGTTCTCCAACTGAAAGTTCCCAGATGGATATGCCGAGCAAACGCGAAGCAATCCATCTGGCGGAGTCAGGTTAATGTACCCCCTAACCAGCGCGAATAATTTTTGGTAGAAATAGCTCAAGATTTGTTGCCGTTTCCTGCAGCGAAAGGAGTTTGAGAACGGAGATCGGAAGGCGAGAGATGAAGCCCTGACATCACGCCGGCTGTCAGGGCTTCATCCTGGAAATGTACTTCCGTTGATGCAGACTGATTTCCACCTTCCTGATGTTTTCCTAATGTCTCTCTGACCGCCAGGAGCACAGGGGCCTGCTGTCGGTGCGGTATCCGATGGAGCACGGCATCGTGAAGGACTGGAACGACATGGAGAGGATCTGGCAGTACGTCTACTCCAAGGAGCAGCTGCAGACGTTCTCAGAGGAGGTGAGGATGTCCTCTCCGCCTTTCCTACTGCTACACAGGCGGAAAACTGGTTGTCGGATATGTGGATATTCAAACATCTTGTTGTGTTTTCTCTCTGGTAGCATCCTGTACTGCTGACCGAAGCTCCTCTCAACCCCAGCAAGAACAGAGAGAAGGCCGCGGAGGTTTTCTTTGAGACCTTCAACGTTCCCGCTCTCTTCATCTCCATGCAGGCTGTCCTCAGCTTGTGAGTACACGTGCAGAAAAATCGACAATTACATCGGAAATTTGTGACAAAAAAATTGGAAAAAATGTGACCAAAAAGTCCAAAAAAGTGACAAAAACGTCACCAAAAAAAGTTTATTAATTTGAAATTTTTGACCCAGAAAAAAACAACAAAGTTGCATGGTCGGTGGGAGGACAACACACGGGTTAAGGAGCTTGCACACTGCTCCAACAAATACCAGCAAACTCCAACATTCTAAAGTTGGCAGCTGTTGGCAGCTGTTGGCAGCTGTTGGCAGCTGTTGGCAGCTGTTGGCAGCTGTTGGCAGCTGTTGGCAGCTGTTGGCAGTTGTTGGCAGTTGTCAGTTGGTCTTTATAATGTTCATAAACCAACTGCCAGTCCACACTGCCCAGACAGTAACAGACAAGACTGACTTTGGTCACCTAGTCCTACCTTTTCTTATTTGAATTTTGGTTTACTAAAACATGGATAAAGTTCAATTTTATTTATAGTATCAAATCATAACAAGAGTTATCTCAAGACACTTTACAGATAGAGTAGGTCTAGACCACACTCTATAATTTACAAAGCCCCAACAATTCCAATAGTTCCCCCAAAAGCAAGCATTAGCAGTGGCTATTGCGACAGTGGCGAGGAAAAGCTCCCTTTTAGGAAGAAACCTCGGCAGACCCAGACTCTTGGTGGGCGGTGTCTGACGGTTGGGGTTATGACGGTACGGGATGTAGCGTGGCACAGCAGAGCATGGGTGGACGCAGCAGGACGTAGCCGGACAAGTGGAGACCTTGTTGAATGTGGCCAAAGTAGTTCTGGTCTACCTGGCCTGTAAAGCTGCTAGCCGTGTACAGGAGAGACGGCAATCAAGACGAGCCAGGAGGAGACTGTGGTGTAAGTCTTAGATATTGGACATGCAAAACAGGGTGTCTATCCTAACTTTTGTCAAGAACTTCGCTCAGAAGATACTCCAGCTTTTGCGAATTTTGCCCGTTTTGCTCCTCAAGCTTTTGAGGAATTACTCACTATGGTTACTCCACTAATTGCCAGAAAAAACACCAATTTAGAGACTGCATTTCGAGCCGTTAGAATGTGGCCGTTTGTTGGAAAATGGGCTCCATTGGTCCGACATTCTCCAACTCCACCAGACCAGACTGGACATGTCAAACTCTACCATCTCCATCCAACAAACGCCAACAAACACAGACGGCCGGCCCACACTGACCCAACTGTTGGTGTTTGTTGGAGTTTGTTGGTGTTTGTTGGCATTTGTTGGAGCAGTGTGCAAGCTCCTTTTAAATGCTCTGTATGTAGCCAATCCTGGCGTGTAAATCTGACGTGACTGGCCCGTGTTTTTGTTGCAGGTACGCCACAGGCCGGACCACTGGCGTCGTGCTGGACTCGGGCGACGGTGTGACCCACGTGGTGCCCATCTACGAGGGCTTCGCCATCCCGCACTCCATCATGCGCGTGGACATCGCCGGGCGAGACGTGTCGCGGTACCTGCGCCTGCTGCTGCGCAAAGAAGGCTACAACTTCAACACCTCGGCCGAGTTCGAGGTCGTCCGCACCGTCAAAGAGGTGAGGCGCCGGGGCGGACCTCTAGCTCACCCAGTGAGAGCGTGCGCCCCTTTTAGGCTGAGTCCTTCGCAGCGGCCCCGGGTTCGAATCCGACCTACGGCCCTTTGCTGCGTGTCGTCTAGAAGTGCAACAATGAATCGATTAATCGATTAGTTGTCAACTATTAAATTAATCGCCAACTATTTTGATAATCGATTAATCGTTTGAGTCATTTTTTTATTAAAGAAAATAAGATTTCTCTGATTCCAGCTTGTTAAATGTGAATATCTTCTAGTTTCCTCTCTCCTCTGTGACAGTAAACTGAATATCTTTGAGTTTTGGACAAACCAAGACATTTGAGGACGTCGTCTTAGGCTTTGGGAAACACTGATCCACATTTTTCACCATGTTTTGACATTTTTATAGATCAAACAACTAATCGATTAATCGAGAAAATAATCAACAGATTAATCAACTATGAAAATAATCGTTAGTTGCAGCCCTAGTGTCGTCCCCTTCTCTATTTCTCCCCACATACCTGTCAATCCACTGTCCGTATCAAATAAAGGGAAAAGCCCCAAATAATAAGCTTAAAAAAGAAGAAGTGGTGAGTAGTGATAGACCGATTTTATCAGCCGGCCGATATATCGGGCCAATATTTGCGTTTTTACGTGTATCGGCATCGGCTGATACGTGGCTGCTGCGTTCGCCGATAGTTTTTTCCCGGCATTATTTACAGACGGGCGTCCACAGGCAGCTCTGTGTTGCTGGAGACGCTGCAGTTCACGTGCAGACCATGCACTCCCCCACTAACTGTGCTGGTGCTGGAAGCCTTGCAGGCTTTCTGGTGCTGGAAGCCTGGCAGGCTTTCAGCACCATGGCTTAAATTACAAATCAAGCACTTTATTTCAATGGCTACTTTTCAGGTTTATTGTTTTCTTAAATTATTTAAATGTGTTGACAAAGGACATTTTGTGATGACCTGATTATATCTGTCTTATAATATGTCAACAAGCAATGCCTCATCAAGGCTGTGTTGCAGATGTTGACCCTTGCACAGTTAACCAAATGCGGTGCACCCATCCATATGATGCACATTGCAACACATAATTTGGGTGATATGAATGTGAGATGATTGCAGAAGTGACACTGATCTGTGACACTGATTCCGAAAACAAATCCAGTGTGGCAGGGTTTACATTTTTATGATGTAAATTGAGGGAGCGAAAGCAGTATCGGCTCCAAATATCGGCTCAAGAAAATCGGCAGCCCGTATCGGTCATCGGCTAAGGCTGATGGAAAAACAATTGGTATCGGCATCGTCACAAAAAAATCGGTTGTTCCCTAGTGGTGAGGCACTAGGGATGTAAATTCAGTTCAATTTTATTTTATTTCAAGTGCAATGTCACCATAAGACATGGTCTCAAAACACTGTACAACAAGGAATTCAGTAAAAGTTAGGATTTAAAAATACAAAAGATACATTAAAATCATTGCGGATATATAGGTACATAACAGTGAAATGAAAAGTGGTACGAGGCTAAAAACAAAAGATAGAGGAAGTCATAACGATGGTCCATAATGTTTGGGGAAAAAAAGCAATGTTTGGATTTGAAAGGGGTGATAGAGCTGGCTTCTCTGACATACAACGGAAGGTTATTCCAGAGGTACGGTGCTCGGTAAGAAAAAGGCACGGTGGCCTACCGATATCTTTTTGACCCTAGGAATGTCTAAAGGTTGGTACCCAGGGAGCGGAGTGGTCTTGCGGGGGGGTATAGGGGTTAATCAGTTCGGCTAGGTATCAGTCCCTCCAGAAAAACGCGATTATGCGATCGCATTTCAACGCAATGCATTTTTTGCCGCATAAATTGCAAATTTCCGTGCAAAATATGCGGGGCTTGCATGATTTCATAATCCCCGCATTTTCGTTGCAAAAAAAGTCGCATATATATCTTAGCAGAAAGTTGAAAAATGTTGCGTTTACTTCACACAAGAGCCGCCATTTCCCCCTGTTGCCATGGGAACGTTATGAAGTGATGTAATTACGCGACGTGAACGTCATCGAAAAGCTGCAAACCCCGCGATGAAGCCACGAGGAAACCGCAGTTTTTGCAAGTTCCCGCAATTTCATCGCATAAAATTGCATAAATATCCCGCATATTCCATCGCAGTTTTTAAGAAAACGTGCCACATAATCAAGGATTTTAGCCCAAAACAATCACAAAAAAACTCAGCATTTTCCTGGAAGGACTGAGGTATGAGGGCCCAAAGCCATTCAGCGATTTCTGTAGGTAAAAAGGAGGACTTTAAAATCTTGCTCTTGCCTGGATGGGTAGCCAGTGGAGTGTTAGAAACAATCTAATCTTTGCAGTATTGCTCAGGTGGTAGAAGGCCGTTTTTGTGGCAGACTTAAAGCAGCTAAACACCGGGCCGATAATCGACCGTGCCGTCGTCTGTTGGAGGAGCCGTCGGCCTTCATTTTGGCCGACCTGACCTGCTCAGTCGGAGACAGGACAGTCGGAACTCACCAGGAAACGGTGAGCGGGATGAGCGTGACTAGAGTCGCTCAAAATCTGACGAAAATCTTTCAAACTGACCTTTGTTGATCTGAAATGAAGACAGATTCAGCAACAGCACGGCCTATTTCTCTCTTAAAATGTTTTCAGAAACACGTTTCGGTGAACTATTTTAGTCCAATATGAGATCGTATTCTGATCGAGTCGCCAGTAATGGCCGTTCGAAAAATCCAAAATCCGGAAGCAGCAGCCAGACCCACGTGACGCGTTCGTCCAATCAGCTGCCGGTTTTCATTTTTTGGGCGACAATACAGATTAGCGCCGCCTGCTGTTATGGAGACGCATTACGTCTCGTCTCTTCGGTGTTCTGAGGAACTTTTTGACCAACTCGGGGAGACTGATCAGTCACACTGGCTTTACTGCCGACGGTCGGCCGTCTGGTTGGTGTGTAACGGCCGTCTGGTTGGTGTGTAACGGCCGTCTGGTTGGTGTGTAACGGCCTTTAACGTGGTCTCAGAAGTCTAGCTGAGCACAATACAATATTATATTGATTCTTTGGACGACGATACAGTATTTGCTGCTATCTTAAAGTCTGTCCCAGTACGATTTTAAAATTCAAAATTAAATAAAAACGGTGTACTACTTTATCGCTGCATTGCTTTAGTTTCTTTGTCTAATCAAATGTGTTTTCCGACTCCACAGAGAGCCTGTTATCTGTCTCTCAACCCACAAAAGGACGAGACTTTAGAAACAGAGAAGGCGCAGTACGTACTCCCGGATGGAAGCACTTTAAACGTGAGTGGACGTGAAGTATTTCCCACATATTCCTCTAGTTAAAATGTGAGAGCCTCCCGTCTGAACCGATCGCCAGCCCCTGAAACGCACCCTTCTTTCCTCAGATCGGGCCGGCGAGGTTCCGGGCGCCGGAGCTGCTGTTCAGACCCGACCTGATCGGAGACGAGAGCTCGGGGATCCACGAGGTCCTGGCGTACGCCATCCAGAAGTCCGACATGGACCTCCGGCGCACGCTCTACTCCACCATAGTGCTGTGTGGCGGCTCCACCCTCATCAAAGGTTAGTTTGTTTTTGGCTGACTAGCCACACAATACATACCCATTACATCATTATTTAACGAGGAACTGTTTTGCTGACTTTTAGGGGGGGGGGCTCTATGTTGACCAAACTGTCATTGAGAAAGCTGTATGAGACATGCAATAATACACTCAAAGATATTTACATTTTTGATTAAATAAGGGCATGTTAATACACTCTACACGTCAGTGTGGCCCTTAGTGAAGTTGAGTTGACTACGGCTGCCACCTCTTAGTCGATTAGTCGACTAATCGGTCGTTTTGGTCTTAGTCGACTAAGATTTCTTTAGTCGATGAGTCATTTTTTATGCTTATTCATGCTTCATTACTCATTTCCAAGAAACTTATGGACACATTTCTGGTAAACACAAGATTTAAAGTGGTGCTTTTGCAGGATTAATTGTGGAGAAAGTCAGTTTTACAGATGGTTCATTAACTACATTTATATTGTGCTTTTCTAGTCTTAACCACCTCTCAAAGAGCACAGCTCTGTCGATTACATCAACTAATCCATTAATCGACAAAATCATATAAGTGTTAGTCGACTAAGAATTTCTTTAGTCGAGGACAGCCCTAGAGTTGACTACACCCCTGGTGTAGACAGTTAAACGGATGCTCACTAGAGCTGGGACGATAGTCATTTCTTTTTACAGTGTTTAAATGGTAATTATATTCAACAACTACAGACATTCTCCGCAACCTTTGTCACTTTTCAATGAATTCAGCTAGAGGTGCAAAGATTAATCGATAATCGATTTAGTTGTCAACTATTAAATTAATCGCCAACTATTTTTGATAATCGATTAATCAGTTTGTCATTTTTTATTAAATAAAAGTAAGTTTCCAGCTTGTTAAATATGAATATCTTCTAGTTTCTTCTCTCCTCTGGGACAGGAAACAAGATCTTTGAGTTGTAGAAAAAACGAGACATTTGAGGACATCATCTTGGGCTTTTTGGGAAACACTGATCCACATTTTTCACCATGTTTTGACATTTTATAGATCAAACAACTAATCGATTAATCGAGAAAATAATCGACGGATTAATCGACTATGAAAATAATCGTTAGTTGCAGCCCTAAATTCAGCACCAGCTGTTATTCGTGTGCTTCTAACTCCTGTAAGTTCACTTCACAAATAAAAGAGGAGGAAAGAAGTATTAGGATGGTTTACCGAAGTAAAATAGGAACGCTACTCTGACCAAAGGTTGGTGTTAAGTGATGACGTATGCTTATTGGACGCTTCACACATTTCCTGAATCCTCTCTCTTCCTTTTTATAGGTTTCGGGGAACGACTACTAACTGAAGTCAAGAAGCTCGCACCCAAAGACGTGAAGATCAAGGTGGGTCACTGGGCTGATGTTTCTGTGTAGCCAGTCCTTCCAGAAAAATTTATTTTTTTGTGATTGTTTGGGGCAAAAATCCTTGATTATGCGGCACGTTTTCTTAAAAAATGTGATGGAATATGCGGGATATTTATGCGATGAAATTGCGGGAACTTGCAAAAACTGTGGTTTCATCGTGGCTTCATCGCGGGGTTTGCAGCTTTTCGATGATGTTCACGTCGCGTAATTACATCACTTCATAACGTTCCCATGGCAACAGGGGAAAACGGCTGCTCTTGTGTGAAGTAAACGCAACATTTTTCAACTTCCTGCTAAGATATATGTGACTTTTTTTGCAACGAAAATGCGGGGATTATGAAATCATGCAAGCCCCGCATATTTTGCACGGAAATTGGCAATTTATGCAGCTTAAGTGCGGCGTATTTGAAAAAATGCGGCCCCCCGCATAAATATGCAGACTTTGGCTGATTATGCATTGAATTATGCGATCGCATAATCACGTTTTTCTGGAGGGACTGTGTAGCTGTTGCGGCTGACGATGAGCGATGGCCACAGTCCACTAGGGTTGGCTACCAAAACCCAGTGTCTGTTACCCTGTTTCCACCAAGACATTTGGAGGATCAAAATGTAAAGGTCCCATGGCATGAAAATGTCCCTTTATGAGGTTTTTTAACATTAATGTGAGTTCCCCCAGCCTGCCTATGGTCCCCCAGGGACTAGAAATGGTGATAGGTGTAAACCGAGGCCTGGGTATCCTGCTCTGTCTTTGAGAAAATGAAAGCTCAGATGGACCAATCAGGAATCTTCCCTTTATGACGTCATAAGGGGAAAGATTACCTCCCCTTTCTCTGCTTTGCCCACCCAGAGAATTTGGCCCACCCATGAGAGAGAGAGAGACACAGACAGAGACACAGAGACAGACAGACAGAGACACAGAGAGAGAGAGACAGACAGACAGACAGAGACAGACAGAGAGACAGAGACACAGAGACAGACAGACAGAGACAGACAGACAGAGAGACAGAGACAGACAGACAGAGACACAGAGAGAGAGACAGAGACAGAGACCCAGAGACAGACAGAGACACAGAGACAGAGAGACAGACAGAGACACAGAGACAGACAGAGACACAGAGACAGAGAGAGAGACAGAGACACAGAGACAGACAGACAGAGAGAGAGAGACAGAGAGACAGACAGAGACACAGAGAGAGAGAGACAGAGACACAGAGAGAGAGAGAGAGAGACAGACAGAGACAGACAGACAGAGAGAGAGACAGACAGAGACAGAGAGACACTTTGCATCGATACTATTGGACCGTGGTACAGCCCTGCTTAAAAGTAGGGCTGAACGATTTGGGGGAAAAAATGTAATTGCGATTTTTCTGCTAGATCTTGCGATTGCGATTCAATTTGCCATTATTATTTTTTAAGTTTAGCTAAAGTTCAATATTCACTGTGTTAACAGATAAAACATGTCATGGAGCATTATAACATGCTCTATGTTCTCACGTAAGGAGACAACATGGGTATGAATTTCCAGCAATGTGCAAAGTGTTTTTCTTGTAATAAGCATGGAACATTGAATCCGTGATATGTAACATTACTCCAGTATTTAACTTATGAAATAACCGCTAATATAATAATAATAAAACGAGGAATACAAAATGTTAAACCAAAATGTTAGACAAACATTCAACTAAATGTTCACATTCGATTAATCGCGGTCTTCACGATTATCTAATCGCATTCTCTCAAATCGTGATTTTGATTTGAAAACGATTAATTGTTAAAAGTCCGGACCTTTTTATTTTGAAATGCTCTGTAACGGTGTGCGTCGTCGCTCTCTGTTCCAGATTTCTGCTCCCCAAGAGAGGCTCTACTCCACATGGATCGGGTAAGGACTCAGAGTACCCTGTGTGTGTTTTGGGGGATGGGACTATGCAACTTTTTGTTTTTCTTTCAAAATGTTGTTCAAAAATCCAGCGTTTTGGTCGTCTTTTGACACGTTTGTCACTTTTTTCTGCATTTCTGTCAATATTTTTCTGCCTTTCTTTGACCTTTTTAAAAGCTTTTCCCACGTTTTTGTCATTTTTTTTCAAAGTTTTGTCACTTTTACTGGCATTTTTGAAGAGTTTCCCGACATTTTTTGTCACTTTTTCCGATGTTTTTGTCACAATTTCCGATGTTTTTGTCACAATTTCCGATGTTTTTGTCACAATTTCCGATGTTTTTGTCACGATTTCCGATGTTTTTGTCACGATTTCCGATGTTTTTGTCACAGAAACTTTGAAAAAAGTTATATCAATAATATAATGTCAATATTTTTCTGCATTTCTTTGACCTTTTTATAAGCGTTTCCCACGTTTTTGTCATTTTTTTCGAAGTTTTGTCACTTTTACTGGCATTTTTGAAGAGTTTCCCGACATTTTTTGTCACTTTTTCCGATGTTTTTGTCACAATTTCCGATGTTTTTGTCACATTTTCCGATGTTTTTGTCACGATTTCCGATGTTTTTGTCATGATTTCCGACATTTTTGTCACATTTTACGATGTTTTTGTCACGTTTTCCGAAATTTTTTGTCACGTTTTCCGATGTTTTTGTCACAGAAACTTTTTTCAAAGTTTCTGTCAATAGTTTTCAGCATTTCTTTGACCTTTTTATAAGTGTTTCCCACGTTTTTGTCATTTTTTTCAAAGTTTTGTCACTTTTACTGGCATTTTTGAAGATTTTCCCAACATTTTTTTCACGATTTCCGAAGTTTTTGTCACAATTTCCGATGTTTTTGTCACATTTTCCGATGTTTTTGTCACGATTTCCGATGTTTTTGTCACGATTTCCGACATTTTTGTCACATTTTACGATGTTTTTGTCACGTTTTCCGAAATTTTTTGTCACGTTTTCCGATGTTTTTGTCACAGAAACTTTTTTCAAAGTTTCTGTCAATAGTTTTCAGCATTTCTTTGACCTTTTTATAAGTGTTTCCCACGTTTTTGTCATTTTTTTCAAAGTTTTGTCACTTTTACTGGCATTTTTGAAGATTTTCCCGACATTTTTTTCACGATTTCCGAAGTTTTTGTCACGTTTTCCGAAGTTTTTGTCACGTTTTCTGAAGTTTTTGTCACGTTTTCCGATGTTTTTGTCACGATTTCCAATGTTTTTGTCACGATTTCCGACATTTTTGTCACGATTTCCGACGTTTTTGTCACATTTTACGATGTGTTTGTCACAGAAACTTTTTTTTCAATGTCAATATTTTTCTGCATTTCTTTGACCTTTTTATAAGCGTTTCCCACGTTTTTGTCACATTTTCCGAAGTTTCTGTCACTTTTTTCAAAGTTTGTCACGTTTTCCAAAGTTTTTCGTACGGAACCATCCACATTTTTTTCTTTTAAAGTTTGGTTGAAAGAAACCCACATTTCTGACATAGAAACTTTTTGAAAATGGGTCAAATGTGACCCAAGGACACCGGGGGGGGTAAACAAAATGTCTAATCTGTCCCGTGCTCTCGTCCTGACAGCGGCTCCATCCTGGCATCGCTGGACACCTTCAAGAAGATGTGGGTGTCGAAGCGAGAATACGAAGAAGACAGAGCACGTGCCATCCACAGGAAGACCTTCTAGTAGGGGTGGGCCACCCACCCACCCACCCGCCTGCCCGCCCGCCCTGCGAACGCCGCCCCCTGCCCCCACCCCCACAAACTGCCCCCCATCATCTCCCGGGTACCTCTGCGTCATCCTTTCTCAAAACCCCCACTATCCCCTGCTTCTACACTCCTGTCAGCCTCCTGCTTTACAACTCCCCCTCCCACCCAGAGAAACACGCACCTTTATGTGTGCTAGTTTCTACATTTACCTCCTTTTTCGTTCGCCTCCTAGCTCCCCCTACCCTCCTTTTTTTTTTTTTTTCCCCGCGGTAGGGCGACGATGACGGCAACCCTCCGCGCTCCAAACCATCCCCGAAAAGTTCCCATCGGGAGGGCCGTCGGGGTATCTTGAGAGGGGTATCTTGTGGACTCTTTCACTACAGGTTGTTCTATATGGTTAATAATTGAAGTCCACGTTGAAGTATTGGTATCGCTCTCTTGCCTACAAAAAAAGCTCTGCAAAGTGTAGAATATCATGAAATGTTAATAAACCTGAATGTGTTTTTTTTTTTTTTTTTTCTGTTTTTGCTACTGTTGAAAAATTCTCCATTCCAGACCGAAGATTTAGGTTTTTAATTTTATGTCTGTTTTTGTAGATTTTCTTTTTCTGTTTCCTGACAGGTGTGTGATGGTGTTTTAAGCCCAGCACAGCGCTGCCTTCCAGGCAGCGTTGGGGGCTTAAAACACCATCGAGCTTCCTGACACGGATCAGCTCATACAGAACCGAGATGTATATATATATATATATATATATATACACATATACATATATATATTTCTCGTGTCAGTTAGCAGGTTGGAAACATAAAGCGAAATATAACCACTCTGTATTATAGAATAAGGGCCTAAAACTGCGCCGTTTTTCCAGCCTCGCAGCAAAGTGAATGCGGTTAATTTATCATCCCAATTAATTCCCAATGAAATGTTTCGACGTGAACGTGACATCCGATGCGTTTGTGATGATGATGATGATGATGTCGGGTCGTTTTTAAGTCGTCTTTTTGTCTCAGCTGACGGGATTAAAAAGCTGTGTCGAAAAATGCCTTTATTCATTTCTTTCTTTGTTTGAAAAAAAAATACATAATTTTGGTTCCC